>NC_090265.1:485087516-485391266 GCF_040414725.1 Anabrus simplex
TGGGATCGGTAGGAGTGGAGCAGAGGAGTTGTTTTCGCTCTTTCTCCAAAGACCTGCGTAGTCCTCCAATTGAATTTACTGGCGGAAAATTCAAATGCGTTAATGTGGGCACTGTTGTAACGGTGATCTTGAGTGGAATTACAGTTTAGGTTTCACTACTAATTCAACACATGCATGTGTCTTCTTACGTATGTTATTCAAATACTGCATCCTTATTAACATAGCCGCATTATTATTTTGTTACGCGATTTTGATCTGCTGAAATTCATTTTTCAATATATTCACGTAGAAAGAATATAGTAGATTTAATATTTCTATAATCCGCCTCTGTGGTGTAGTGGTTACTGTGATTCCCGGCCACCTCCGAAGGCCCGGGTTCGATTCCCGGCTCTGCCACGAAATTTGAAAAGTGGTACGAGGGCTGGAACGAGGTCCACTCAGCCTCGGGAGGTCAACTGAGTAGAGGGGGATTCGATTCCCTCCTCAGCCATCCTCGAAATGGTTTTCCGTGGTTTCCCACTTCTCCTCCAGGCAAATGCCCTAACGGTACCTAACTTAAGGCCACAGCCGCCTCCTTCCCTCTTCCTTGTCTATCCATTCCCATCGTCCCATCCCCCGACAAGGCCCCTGATCAGCATTGCAGGTGAAGCCGTCTGGACGAGGTACTGGTCATTCTTCCCAGTTGTATCCCCAGACCCAAATTCTCACGCTTCAGGACACTGCCCTTGAGGCGGTAGAGGTGGGATCCCTCGCTGAGTCCGAGGGAAAAGATAAACCTGTATGGTAAACAAATTAAGTAAGTAATGTTTCCATATATTATACCCTTGTATTTGTATTTATAATAATAGTGATGGCAACAATATAGAACTGGGAGTGGAGCGGTTGTTGTAGTAGTAGAGCCCACTACCGACCCCCTACGCGTACAACTGTAAGTACTCGCGGATGACCAGAGCACAGTGTAGCGCACGACACATGTATAACAAGGGGAGGCCACGACGTTCAGTTCACAGATTATCTTCAAACTTTGTACACTTTTAGTAGTCCATTATGACAACCTAATGTGCAAGTAGTAAGGCGTACTACTTACGAGTTCTCGAGAAAATCGCAAGAGAAATTTCGAGTCGAATATGTACCGGTGCGTTGCGATCACGTGGATGAGATGGCGGCAGTCGAGTGGTGAGCGTTCAAGCTCCGTAATCCCCGGGTCGCTGGATCGAGTCCCGCTCGTCGCTTGTTTTTTAACGCTAGTAATACTATTTCATAATATATTGCAGGTCAAAGCGTCCAGGTGCAGAGCAGTTCCGGGTACCATGCCCGATTTCACCGTCAGGTATGAGTGATGGTGGTGGTAGTGAATGGGGTTTTGCAAATCACGACAGGCATACATTGTCGGGAATACTTTATGCATTTGGTCGTTTACTTGTCGATAATTATAAATATATGATGTCATCATCATCATCATCATCATCTGTTTACCCTCCAGGTTCGGTTTTTCCCTCGGACTGAGCGAGGGATCCCACCTCTACCGCCTCAAGGGCAGTGTCCTGGAGCTTCAGACTCTTGGTCGGGGGATACAACTGGGGAGTATGACCAGTACCTCGCCCAGGCGGCCTCACCTGCTATGCTGAACAGGGGCCTTGTGGAGGGATGGGAAGATTGGAAGGGATAGGCAAGGAAGAGGGAAGGAAGCGGCCGTGGCCTTAAGTTAGGTACCATCCCGGCATTCACCTGGAGGAGAAGTGGGAAACCACGGAAAACCACTTCCAGGATGGCTGAGGTGGGAATCGAACCCACCTCTACTCAGTTGACCTCCCGAGGCTGAGTGGACCCCGTTCCAGCCCTCGTACCACTTTTCAAATTTCGTGGCAGAGCCGGGAATCGAACCCGGGCCTCCGGGGGTGGCAGCTAATCACGCTAACCACTACACCACAGAGGCGGACAATATATGATGTAATGATAAAATTAGCGTCCGCCTCTGTGGTGTAGTGGTTAGTGTGATTAGCTGCCACCGGGTTCGATTCCCGGCTCTGCCACGAAATTTGAAAAGTGGAACGAGGGCTGGAACGAGGTCCACTCAGCCTCGGAAGGACAACTGAGTAGAAGGGGGTTCGATTCCCTCTTCAGCCATCTTCGAAATGATTTTCCGTGGTTTCCCACTTTTCCTCCAGACAAATGCCGGGATGGTACCAACTTAAGGCCACGGCCACTTCCTTCCCTCTTCCTCGTCTATTCCTTCCAATCTTGCCAACCCCAACCAAGGCCCCTGTTTAACATAGTAAGTGATACCGCCTGAACGAGGTACTGGTCCTCCTTCCAGGTTGTATTCCCAGGCCCAAAGTCTCACGCTCCAGAACACTGCACTTGAGGCGGTAGAGGTGGGATCCCTCGCTGAGTCCGAGCGAAAAAACAACTTGGAGGGTAAGCGGATTAATAAAGGAAGGAAAATATTGGCTATTTGCTTTACGTCGCACCGACACAGATTTGTCTTACGGCGACGATGGGATAGGAGAGGCCTAGGAAATGGAAGGAAGCGGCCGTGGCCTTAATTAAGGTACAGCTCCGGCATTTGCCTGGTGTGAAAATAGGAAACCACGGAAAACCATCTTCACGACTGCCGACAGTGGGGCTCGAACCCACTATCTCGCGATTACTGGATACTGGCCGCACTTAAGCGACTGCAGCTATCGAACTCGGTAGGAAAACATTAGTAAACAGCCAAATAATATTGGAAAGTCAATAAAAGTTCATGCAAATACACGTATTTCTTCAATGCATTTGAATTGTAATAAAAATGAAGGAATATGACCAGTGCTAACAAAAACGATGAGCGGGACTCGATCCAGCGATTATGGAGCTTGAACGCTAACCACTCGACCGCCGCCATCTCGTGCTCATGAACGCTACGCACCATTACATATTCGATGCGAGAACTTCTGCGATTTGCGCCTTACTACTTGCATATTAATTAAAACTGTACAAAATTTGAAGATAATCCGTGATCCGAACGTCGTGGCCTCCCCTTATAAGAGCATTGTACCTGTATTCAGTCTGTGCTTATCAAATTTGCGTCTATATTTCCTCCACTTGTTGTGTTTTGTTAATAATGCAAAGTATATTAGATAATAATTGTGGTATTAGTTTGCTACTTAGTACCATTTTAGATGGTAATCATGTATTAGAATATTTAAAGATTTAAGTAAATTTTTACAGAAAAATGTACCACAAATGTCACGAAAACCGTCTAATGCATGGCAGTTCTTTGAAATTACTGATAAAAATTAGCAAAATGCAAATTTTGCAGCCGAATTTGCGCGACGGGTGGTAGCGTATCAAATATGTGCGATCATACCAAAAGGCACCACAAGAATGCAATGAGCAGGTCAGCTTTTGCAGCAGAAAACAACATTGCTGTATTATGCAAAACAATTATGTTTTGAGAAAAGGGCATTGAATAGACGGGTGAAATACCTTTACTCGGTACAACCGGCTGATGACGTCACAACAACTGCTCCGCTCCGTCCCCACCACTACAACAATGTTTAAGTAATAATTTTATTGCATTCCATGTAGACATGTATTATATACGATGGAAAAATGGAAATGGCGTATGGCTTGTAGTGCCGGGAGTGTCCGAGGACATATTCGGCTCGCCAGATGCAGGTCTTTTGATTTGACACCCGTAGGAGACCTGCGCGTCGTGATGAGGATGAAATGATGATGAAGACGACACATACACGCAGCCCCCGTGCCAGCGAAATTAACCAATTAAGATTAAAATTCCCGACCCTACCGGGAATCGAACCCGGGACCCCTGTGACCAAAGTGCAGCACGCTAACCATTTAGCCATGGAGCCGGACTATATACGATACTCTTACGTTAATTGAAGTTCATTTATTACTGGAGAGTAAGAACTGTTTGAAAGTTTATTATATGCTGTACCGGGCTGACGCTTTTGTGTCCCTTACATCCGACAAGGTGCGATGTGATGGAAGTTCTTATTGAGGGTTTCATTTACGTACAAACGTTTGAAACACTTCGTCGTCCACCTTTCACAAAGTTTGCTTATCAGTTGCTATGAATAGAGGCAAAGAGTGGTCTAATTCTTTTTGCCAGTGTTAAGGCCATACATGCAACAGGGACGTTGTTACGACTTCAAGATCACTCTTCATCAACATTCTCGTTGTGGGCCCTTTTCACATGGTCCATTAGTTCAGATATTTCACCGTGGAATAAACCTTACCACGCAGCTTACATTTCGCGAATTTGTTTTCTTTACATACGTCAAAAAATGCCAGGCATCAGACAGCTTTCTTGGCATTTTAATCCGTGTTCTTTTAACCTACAGAGCGAGTGAGTGGCTGCGTGGTTTGGGTCACTTAGCTGTCAGCTTGCGTTCGGGAGATAGTGGGTTACAACCCCACTGTCGGTAGCCCTGAAGATCGTTTCTCGCGGTTTTCCATTTCTTTCTTTCTTAATCTGTTTACCCTCCAGGATGGGTTTTTACCTCGGACTCAGCGAGGGATCCTGGAGCGTGAGACATTGGGTCGGGAGATACAACCGGGAAGGAGGACCAGTACCTCGTCCAGGCGGTCTCACCTACTATGTTAAACAGGGGCCTTGGTTGGGTTGGCCGGTTCGAGTCCCATTAGTCGAAAGGAAAAAGAGCTGACTAAGGGGAGGTCGGATAGGAGTCTGCTACAAGTAAGTAGAGGCAATGCTAAGGCATAGCATAGGGACCCGAGGTTCGCTGCTTGAGGTGAACCCCTCTTTTAGTCACAGCAAACAGGGGATAACATGGGTGTTATTCTACCACCCTTACCCGCAGGCAATGTGTTTGCGCCACTGGCGTAGCCAAGGTGGGGGTGCCAGGGGGGCCGCCCCCCAAATATTTCCTGCAACTAGAGCGAGGATCAGCCGTTGTTTTCGGTACGGTACGAACAACTTAAAAACTTACGCGGAAATTTTAACGTAGCGACAAAGAATCTACTAACAAGGCTCAATGTGGCCATACATAATTCTCCATATTTGTACTGCTTGAATGAGAGGAAGACACTTAGAATAATTGTGATGCGCGGGGATATTACCCTGTAGAGGCCTCAGTATTGGGAATGTAACCGTGTGTTGACATATGTCAAGACAAGAAGAAAGGGGCAATTAGCAAAGGATTACTCAGTAGGGGACCGGAACGTGACCACAGAGATAACGGGGGCCACGTCCAGAAACAGTTGCAAGCTTACAACATCGTGTCAGATTTTGCATATCGGTTCCAGGAAACAACAATATCCTAGGGATCCTCGGGTTATACCGTGGTTGAGAGATGTGCTGTGTTTAAGTTGCAGCGCTGGGAAGACTGTGACAGGATCGTGAACTGCACGTTAGTTCCTCATTTTGTGCCATATAAGTAACCATTTTTGAAGAGGGACCGTTTGTCACTGAGAGGCGAACACTATGTGCATCCTCGGTAAGTTATGAAAAATATTTTTTTATTCTTACAGTAGCAAGACAATCGCGGATGCGTGCCTAAGTTCGATAGGTAGACCTATATATTTTGTCAAATGCCCGGGGACTGATTGGAACCTCAAATGGCACCATCAAAAAAGCGGGTAACTATTTTGTAATTGCCGGGTATGATAACTCAGTTTCAATGGTTCCATCTTCTCATCAAGACGGCTCAGGCTTGAATCGCAGTCGATACATGAAACATTTTTAAAATGGGAAGTCACGTTCTATTGATACGGATTCTACTTAAAGCACTAGATCCCGTCCCTTACCTTTCCTTATACTTTTCAGCCAGAACCACATCATTTATGGTGGTGTATTTTGAGTATCCAGCCATTCTTCGGGCTTACGTTGTACAGTAAATGGTGAGTGGATGCAGTGGCGTACCCAAAAAATAATTTCAGTGGCCATTAGTGTGGATACAACTTTTCCTTGGAAGGGGTTGTGAAAAGATTTTTTAAATTTTTATTTAGAATTTGCTTTACATCGCACCGTATGTCTTATGGTGACGATGGGAAAGGAAAGGGCTGAGAGTGGGAAGAAGCGGCCGTGGCCTTAATTAAGGTACAGCCCCAGCATTTGCCTGGTATGAAAATGGGAAACCACAGGAAACCATTTTTAGGTTTGCCGACAGTGGGCTTTGAACCCACTATCTCCCGGATGCAAGCACACAGCTGTGCGCCCCTAACCACACGGCCAACTCGCCAAGTGGATCTGAAAAGAAAGCCGGTCGTACCGATTGCGGTGACGGATCTTCAGTAGATATTGTTGGTTCTGATTGTTACCATGTACAATCATAACTTCTGTACTCTTAACATAAACCGGCTGCATTACTGAAACTTTTCGTAAAATTGTTAGGAATGAACTCGATGGATGAAGCTGTACGCATAAACCGGCTTCGGTGGTGGGGTCATGTGAGGCGAATGGAGTAGGATAGGTTACCTAGGAGAATAATGGATTCTGCTATGGAGGGTAGGAGAAGTAGAGGTAGACCAAGACGACGATGGCTAGACTCGGTTTCTAACGATTTAAGGATAAGAGGTATAGAACTAAATGAGGCCACAACACTAGTTGAAAATCGAGGATTGTGGCGACGTTTAGTAAATTCACAGAGGCTTGTAGACTGAACGCTGAAAGGCATAACAGTCTATAATGATAATGTATGTATGTATGTATGTATGTATGTATGTATGTATGTATGTATGTATGTATGTATGTATGTATGTATGTATGTATGTATGTATGATAATATCGTTCTTCGTTTGTGAGGTAGTAGAATCTTCATTTAATTTGTCTTCTTAAAAAAAGGAACAACTTTGGTACTGCACCCTGTGAATGTGACTACCTTCCAGGTCGTAGATATTTCGATTAAGGGAGACTTAAGGCCAACTCTACTGCACCCACAAAGAAGGCTGTATCCCTCCCATCCCATGCCTTTCTTAACTCTGTCAGTGCCGGGAATCGAATGCAGGATGCCTTAAGTCAAATTCCAAAATAAAGAGACCTAAAAGTAACCAGCCGCCCCCACGTTGTAGGGGCAGCGTGCCTGCCTCTTACCGGAGGCCCCGGGTTCGATTCCCGGCCAGGTCAGGGTTTTTTACCCGGATCTGAGGGCTGCTCCGAGGTACACTCAGCCCACGTGTTTATACTTGAGGAGCTATCTGACGGTGAGTTGGCGGCCCCGGTCTAGAAAGCCAGGAATAACAGCGGAGAAGATTCGTCGTGCTGACCACACGACAACTCGTAATCTGCAGGCCTCCGGGCTGAACAGCCGTCACTTGGTAGGCGATGGCCCTTCGAGGCTGTTACGCCATGGAGTTTGGTTCGGAAAAGTGAACAGAGAAGGAAGCGACACCCCTGCAAGGCTCTTTAGCTTCCACCTAGTTCTTCTGTCCGGCCTCGTGCATTTAGGACAGTAAGAAAACGTACGCCTTAATAAATGCTCCTCATAAAACCTTTGTAAAAATACTAAATGCATCTATTTATAACAATAATCACAAACGCCTTCTTTTCATGTGGCTCAGTTGGTTATGTCTCTGTCCTTCTGAGTCCGAGTTCGCAGGTTCAAATCCCGGCTTGGGCAGGTGACCCTTAAAACGGTGTTGAAATGGCAACAGCTCAGTGTCGTTGGTTTCTGGCACGTTAATAAAAATTATACATACGAATAGTAGCGTCACAAAACTCTGACTTTATACTACTACTAGCATAAGTACCCGTTCTTCGTAGGCCTGCGGGTTATCAGAAACTGGCTTTAGTTACTCATACTATCGGTGTGACTGATTTCATTAGATATTTATATCACTGGTGTATTTACTTAAGTACGTAAAAATTATTTGTCATGTTTGGAATTATAGTGTAAGTATCTTCTCCTTTTCTTTATGGGGCCTCTAAATATTAGTTCCTAATTAGCGTCGACTTCTAAGATCTTTTGCTACCATGTTTTTTCTTCATTCCCATCTAGATATACCTGCTCCGTTCACAAAGCTACAGGTTTAGTGTAAGTATACTTTCGCCAGATAGTACCACAAATATAAATATTCTTGAATGTATTTGTTTGATCCGACATTTCATAACTATTACAAATGATAAAGGAAATACGCGATGCATAAAAGAAACTATTATAAATATCGAGAACTATAATTCTCAGGGCTTGTCACTCATGTAACACATCATATAATGAATCTGAGTGTAAATGTTGAGAATTTTTTCAAGTCATGGGCGCACCATCTTGACAATTGTGTACAGTATATAGGTTTCATGGTTACAGTGATCGTAAAAGTAGACCAAAATATCGGCACTAATAACATCAGTGATCCTACTACTCCATGATTTGATAGAAAATAGTTTAAACTATAGGTAACAGACTCCGCAAAATGCTGAAACCTAAGCCTGTACGTGAAAACAGAGGCCCGTCGGCAACCGCTGGTCGCTGTACTACGGAGATCTCCGGGGCTATTATTTTTATACTTCACTCCCTTTCCATCCCCGCCCAAAGGACTGCTATGAGCGTCTTACACACCAGTTTATTTTTCCCAGATAGTAAGTCATATGTGTATCAGTTTTGTTTGGTAGCTCTGCCCAAACATCATGCATAATCTCGCCGTTAGTTTCTTTATCCGATTCCTAGAGCAGGGGTAGTGTGATTCCAATATCTCCATAACGGTTGGTTTTAGGCGCCTTCAAACATGGTTTTCGAACCCGAAGGGTTTACCGAGTTTTGTTCTTTGCGTCAAGGGGCTTAAAATGAGCTTTGTCTCGTCCTTGTACGACAAATTCGATTTCGCCTATAGTAGCCTATTATTTTAATATTTTTATATCTTCCCTCGTCGATTCCCCCCCTCAAATTGTTTTGAAAATAAAATACAGCCCATATTACTCACTGGCAATGTAGCTTTCTACAGGTGAAGTAATTTTTAAAATCGGTTCAGTAGTGTTTGAGTCTATCCGTTACAAACAAATATACAAATTTTTCCTCTTTATAATATTAGTATAGAAGTATAAATTACAGCCCTACACATACGGTTGCCGCCAGGAAGGGCATCCAGCCGTAAAACAGGGTTTAATCCACATGTGCGACACAGTTCGCACCCGCAACCTCACAGGTGTGGGTAAAGCGATAGAAGAAGATACTCATTTTTTTAAATTCACCCGCTTTTTTATTCTTTTCACCCCCTTAAGTGGATTTTCCAAAAAGAGTGTGTTCATTTTTAAAGGAGATTCCAAGTACAAATTTTAAAGTCTGTAACATCTTCTTTTTTGAGATATATGTATTCTCATATAAATAATTCAACTCCTTCCTCATTTTCTTTCACCCCCCCCCCCCGTTAAGTGGATTTTCTGAAAAAGAATATTTGTGTTCTTTTATTTTTAAAGAGGATTCCGAATATCAATTTTTGATGCCTGTAACATGTTAAGTTTTTGTGATTTATTGTAGATAATTTCGCTGCTGTAGAATCCCGGAGCAAACGTTGCCATGGTTACGGCAGTTCATTACTTTATCCGATTCCTATAGCAGGGGTAGATTGGTGCCAATATCTCCGTAACGGTTGGTTTTAGGGCCTTAAAACATGGTTTTCGGGCCCGTACGGCTTACCGAGTTTTGTTCTTTGCGTCAAGAGGATTAAATTGAGCTTTATCTCGTCCTTATACGAAAAATTCGATATTTTGCCTATATTAGCCTATTATTTTTATATCTCCCCCCCGTACCCCCACTTAGGATTGTTTTGAAAATAAAATACAGCCCATGTTACTCACTCGCAATGTAGCTTTCTATAGGTGAAGAAATGTTTAAAATCAGTTCAGTATTTTTTGAATCTATTCGTTACAAACAAATAAATTTTTCCTCTTTATAATATTAGTATAGATATTCTGTATCCCAGGCTTGCGAGGAAAAGTAATTAACAATTTACTTTACGTCGCACCAACACAGATAGGTCTTATGGCGACGGTGGGATAGGAAAGGCTTAGGAGTGGGAAGGAAGCGGCCGTGGCCTTAATTAAGGTACAGCCCCAGCATTTGCTTGGTGTGAAAATGGGAAACCACGGGAAACATTTTCAGGGCTGCCGACAGTGGGGTTCGAATCCACTATCTCCCAGATGCAAACTCACAGCTGCGTGGCCCTGACCGCGAGGGAAACTAATAGGACAAGGTAAACCCTACATAGCATATGTTGTGACGCGTAATTTTCTTTACCAACTAACAAAATATCCGTATCCATACGCTTTACATTATATATTTATTTATTTGCTTGTTTGTTTATTTATTTATTAGTGCCTTCAGTCCAATGGCGAAGGGCGAAGTTAGGGCTCCAGGCCCTCTCGTACACTTAACCACATACTAACCACAATCTTAAATAAAATACTGAGATACTTAAAATAGTTAAAACTACATTAATTAATAAAATTGAAAATAAATTTAAATAAACTACTACATTAATGAAAGGACTAATCCTCAGCAACGCACACCTTCATACTTCAACCATTCGGTCAGCTGTCCTCAGCAGGTAGTCTCGGCAGGTGACCTTAAATCGTCTTTAAGAAAAGCTAGGTTCACTGATCTGAACTGGCAGGGAATTCCATACTCTGGCGACAGTCACCACAAATGATCTATTAATTTTATTTGTGCGGTGCAGTGGAATAGAAAGAACGAATCTAGAACGTGTATTTAAGTTGTGAAACGATGATAAAAAGATGAATTTAGAGGAAATACACATTGGCTGACTTTCAGCTACCACTCTGATCACCATCGTTACAGTGTGTTGCTGCCGACGTTTATCAGACATCAGCCATGAGACAGCCTGATAGAGTGGGGTGACATGAACATCGTACCCGATATTGTAAATAAATTGCAGGCAGGAATTCAGTGCTCGTTGAAGTTTGTTTCTTCTCTCGTCATGTCAACTAAAACAACGTCACAATAATCAAGAATAGGGAGAATGATTGTCTGTATTACATAGTTTGGCCTGTAGCTCAAATAGAAATACATCCTTCTGCCGTTTAAGAGGGTGAAGAACTCCAAAAATCTTTTTACGTATTTTTTTCGTGTGATCAGACCAATCAACTGTTTCATTCATCATTACTCCAGGATTTTTAACCGTTTTACTGTAGGGAATAATGTTACCATTCAGTAGGATAGGCGGGATTGCGACAGTGTTTGCGCAGCTCAGTCATTTTCAGGTTCCAATTATAATTGTCTGAGACTTTTTGCAGTTTAGTATAAGAGAGCTTCGTTGTGCATATACACTGAGTCGCCGGAGGTCCCTGTTAATATCTTGTCTTGCAGTGTCGATATATTTGAAGATCGTCAGCACAGAGGTCATGTGTGTTATTTCCTGTCACAGATGGTATGTCATTGATATAAATACAGAAAATTAGGGGCCGTAGAATACTGCCCTGTGGGGCAACACTAAGTTTCACTTTCCATTTAGAGGCCTTGTCGTTTACTGTTACACGCTGTTGACGGTTACTCAAGTAAGAGCTATAAACCTTAAGCGCAGCCAGGTCGAAATTTAGCAGTTCCATTTTCTTTATCATAGTCGGAATTACTATAGTGTCAAAGGCGCTACTGAAGTCAAGAAAGGATAAGTATAGTGAGCAGTCGTTTGTCCATAGCGTTTCTAAAGTCTTCAGTAACCTTCAAAAGTGCTGTCGCGGTACTGTGACCCTTCTCAAATCCAGATTGCAAAGGGTCCAAAAGAGCATTTTTATTTAGGTATTCCAGAACTTGCTCGTATACTAAACGTTCAAAGTCTTTAGAAAGAGCAGGGAGTATGGACATAGGACGATAGTCAGAGGGTGATTGTGGGTCTAAACTCTTAGGTACCGATATAATATTGGCTGTTTTCCAGACAGTAGAGAAAGTTCCGTTTAGTAAACAGTAGTTCAGTATGTGCGTCAGTATAGACAAGATAGCACCCAAAATTTTATATATAAAAGTAATAGGAATATCATCTACACATGTAGTCTTTGATTTAATCGAGTACAAAGCCTGATTTTCTGTGACACTGTGAAATGTGAATGGTGGATTGGCTGGAGGGGAGGGCAGTGAGTCAGTGCAGTTAATTTGGTTAGGTTGAATATTTTTTCTACTAAAGTAATCGTTCAGTTCGTCAAGTGGAATGCGAGGAGTTGTCTGTTTCTGTTAATGTTTTCCTATTCCCAGAGCTCTAAGTTGGTCCCATGCGTGATTAGAATTTAAGTTGTTAGCTAAATTCCGGAAATATACATATTTAAAAAATTTCTGATTAACTGCTTTGTGCGATTTCTTAAGATGCGGTTAGATTCGCAGTCTGTGTCATCTAGGGTTTGTTTATAATGTCGAAATAACGAGTCAAGATGTTTCATCATTCTCTTGTCTTCATCATCTAGCCATGGACAAGAAGGATGAGAAACCTGTATTCGACGCGTGTGTGTGTGTATATATCTTTGCCGCATTATTTGTATAAAATGTCACTTCTTTATTGCTTATCACATGACCATTATAATAATAACATTACCGTATTTATTCTAAATCAGAATATTGCATCCTTACTCAAACTGTTTATTCTTGCATTCATTTCACTTGTACTCGGAATATATGAAATGCTGCAGTTATGTTGGGATAGGAGTAACAGAGGTAGCCGGAGGGGAGGAGAGGTTGTCGTCCAAGGATTCCAGACACCCCAGGAGTTTAAACGAATGTACTTTTATTAAGCATTTTATATATAATGTACATTAATATTAGCTTCCGGAGTCCGACTCATACGCTGAATGATCAGTGTTGAGGCCTTCGGTTTAGAGGGTCCCGGGTTCGATTCCCGGCTGGGTCGGGGAGCTTAATCGCGTCTGGTAAATTCTTCTGGCTGGGGACTGGGTGTTTGTCCCAACATATTCATATTCGGACAACATACTACACTACCAACCACCAAAGAAACACACAACACTGATTACATCCCTCTATATTGGGTTGGCGTCGGGAAGTTCAACCGGCCGTAAAACAGGGCCAAATACACATGTGGGACACAGTTCGCGCCCGTGACCCCATACATGTGGGAAAAGCGGGGGAAGAAGAAGAAGAAGATTACTATTAGATTCCTGAATCCGCACGAATCCACGACTCTTACTTGGATCCAAGGACACTCATTTCCTTTTCAG
The DNA here is from genome assembly GCF_040414725.1 of Anabrus simplex. Lineage (NCBI taxonomy): Eukaryota > Metazoa > Arthropoda > Insecta > Orthoptera > Tettigoniidae > Anabrus > Anabrus simplex. The sequence continues at coordinate 485,100,649 of NC_090265.1, forward strand.
GTATTCTACACCACCTAAACGATGGAAGTTTGGACACCTATCAAAATAAAATTCTGGATGAATGCCCCCCCCCCAAACTAAAATCCTGGGTACGCTACTGGTTTGCGCGACAGGAGTAGGCGGTATCTGGCAAGCACACTTAGTAGAAATGATTACATATGCTTCTAGCAATAAGGGGTATAAGTATCTACTTACCGTTAGCGATCTTTACGACACTAAACCTTACGGCTACCACCTTTGGCATGTGGTGGCGGGCAATTTGAAATTCCACGTGCTCTTGTTTGTAAACAAAGCCACGGGATTTTTGACAGCTGACAAGCTGACATCTTTGATCAACAGAGCACCGTGCTGCCATCTTTACGGCACTAAACCTCATCCTTAGGCACGTGGTGGCGAGCAATTTGAAAATTTACACCTGCTTTTTGACAGCTGTAAGCGACCATCTTTAAACAACAGACGATCGCAAACTTTAGTGCTAACAGGGGCTAAATCCACATGCCTGCAACCTTAGGCATGTAGTGGCGGGCAATTAGAAAAATCCTACGTCGTTTTCTGACAGCTTTCAGCCGCCATCTTTAACTAAATGCACATGGCCTACTGCTGTCTTAGTAAACTTTATAGCGTGGAATTTAAATTGATCTTAACGAGACTTAGCTAAGCCGCGAGCAAGCAAGCTGCCCTTCTCAACATACTATTAGTTTTTAAACCATGATGCTGTTTTCAACACTCTAACACTTTGTTGACATACTTACGAAGCTGCTGTTGAGAATACTGTTCAGAACATGTGCAAGAGATACTTTTATAGATAGATTTAAAAAAAATATATTGCTTACTGTAACAAGACTAGAATCGAACAACAAGTGTTCAGAATCTGTTTACTGCTTAGCAAGAGATACTTCTCTTAGAGAACTTAGTTTTTAAACTAAGCTGTTCTTTTCAACATTCTAAGACTTTGTTCTCATACTTACGAAGCTGCTGTTGTGAACACTGTTCAGAACATTAGAAATCTGACTACCAACGTGATTATGGTTAAGAGTGCTAGGTGAAGCCACGCATTTGACGCCAAAGGGCGTTACAGACTCAAGTTTGAGGCTCAACCTAACTAGACATGATGCAGGGACTTTGGTGCCGAGATTGGTAGAAGCTGACGGGGAGATTGAGTCTGAACTACTGGGGGGATAAATTCCGACTCTGAAAACTTATTTAGTAGGACGTACACAGAGATTAGATCGGGTCTCGTGGGGGCACTTTTTAGCTGCTAAAGTCAAGTTGTAACAGGAAAAGTACTTGTCAGGATTTTTTTTGTAGAGACATGAAATAGTGAGTTCATTGTTTTTGTTAACCTTTTAGTCTAACATGCACATATTAGCAAGACTGCACAAGCCAGCTGGAAGTATTTGCTGACACAGGGAATACAAAGTTCATTGCTTGTACAAGTTCGCGACTTGGGTATATACACGCAGGAACTTATCTTCATACTGAAAACCTAATGTGGTGCCAGAATTTAGCCCTGCAGGATTTCGCGTATTATTAGAATTCGCCGAATACAGAATAAAATCCCTACCTACACTTCACGTTCGACACACCTGATGACCTAACTTTGCGCTGACCACGCATTAACCTCCCAGAACTTGACATGGTACTAGGGAGATGATGTAAAAGGCGACCTTAGGCCATGGGGAGTGGAGTAATCGCCAAGGTATTGGCCAAAGAAAGACAAGGGCTACGAAAGGCGTGAAAAAATATTTTTAGCCTCTGGTAAACCTAATAGCGTAGGGGTCGTAAAAGAACAAGGAAGGTCGGATAGGTGCTCCTTTCAGTCGCCTCTTATGACAGGTAGGAGATACCGTCGGTGTTATTCTACTGTTCCCTTACACACACACACACACACACACACACACACACACACACACACACACACACACACACACACACACACACACACACACACCATAATAATTTAGAAGATCCAACTTACTTTCTTACTGAATACTCAACGTGACACATAAAAATAATCTAGTACTAAGATTTAATACCGCAGGAGTTCGCGTATTATCAGAATGATCTAATAAACATCACGAACCAAGCTGGGAATTACAAACTCTTTAATAAAAACGTGTTTATTACTAACGTTGTTAGAGAGCAAAGCGGTTAATGTGTTGCGACTAAAAAATTCGTACTAGTCAGAAGCTTCAAAGCACTGACATTTTTTTATTGCGTAAAACCGCATGTGAAGCAGCTTCTAAAAAACTTTGTCTGATCTCTTTCTTGACATACTTACTTTAAAAAATGTAACAGCCTCTTCTTACCTCTCCTCCTCGAGTGATGTAGTATTTAAGCAAACGATTGAAACTTTATCTTGCTAAGAAGAGGAGGGGAGCGGTAGGAGGAGAAGGTAATACACATGTGGACAAAGGAATACGTAATCTAAAATAAAAAAAAAAAAATGCTAATTCTACATTATTTATTGCATCATGTATGTTGAAGTTTCATCTTAAATCATTTGCTGTAGTCCAATAGCGTGCATTGTGGGTATGCAAGCTAAGCCGGGCTTACCCGTTGGACATGAGAAGCAAAGTAAGCACTAATGCAACTGTAAGTGCAACAATTCATTTTATCTTGTCAGTTGGCAATACTATTGTTTTTAAATAACACATTTAATGCAGTGTGGTTTTCTGCAGCATGTAGTACAATTTCTGCAGTAGCGAGAGTACGCGACACACCTAACGCTTGGCTCACCCCAACGAGCTAGAATAACATAGAGAGGCGGAAGCGCTGCCTGGGTGAACCTAATAGAACGAACGTCCGCCATGTTTCCTGTTGCACTGCCTTCGTGATGTCCAGGCCGTATTGTAACGAGCGCGGAAAAGCGATCAGCTGATTGTTAGGGGGGAAGTTTAGCACATCAGTTAGTAGAGTTAAACATAGATTTTCGCAGTTTTATTGAAATTTTTAACGATGGCCGCATGTTCACTCAGATATATGTGAGAATGAGTCGTCATCGACTGCATTATTAAGTGGAAAGTCGTTAATTAGTGAATAAAAAGCGTGAGCGTGTATTTATGTGAAGCTATAGGTTAAGAAGATCGTTCTTCAGTGTTTTGATTTTGTAGTTTATTTGTGTAAAGTTATATTTATAGTGTAAAATTAATTGAGTTAGTGCATTGTGTTTTATTATTAACCACGAATTGTATATACTTGAATTAAGATGATCAGTGAGGGAAATCACCATGCCTAAGAGTTGCTGTGTGCCTGGCTGCAAAGCCAATTATAAACAAGGAGAGTACATTCCGGTATTTGTGTTTCCTTCTGATGAAGAACGAGTTAAGTTATGGAAGAAGGCTATTCCCAGGGAGAATTTAATAGTTAATCACAACATAGTTGTATGTATCAAGCACTTTTCTGAAAATCACATCCTGACAGGAATAAGTGTGTCTCGTCCAGATGGTGAGTTAAATTTTTTTATTATGTCATAAACATGGGTAACATTAGGTAGGCCCTATATTTTTATGTAATCAGACCTACGGCTTATCTGAATTCGGTGTATTTGAAAATGCAAGTCTTATTTATGAGTAGCACCGAGCACGATAGCTGCAGTCGCTAAAGTGCGGCCATATCCAGTATTCGGAGACAGTGAGTTCGAACCCCACTGTCGGCAGCCCTGAAGATGGTTTTCCGTGGTTTCTCATTTTCACGCCAGGAAAATGCTGGGGCTGTACCTTAATTAAGGCCACGGCCGCTTCCTTCCCATTCCTAGACCTTTCCTGTCCCATCGTCGCCGCGAGAACTATCTGTGTCGGTGCGACGAAAAGCAAATAGCAAACAATAAAAAAAAATTCAAAATGTACAAGTTTCAAACAGCAGTGTGATTTATGTAAATCTTATCTTCTGACAGATTCAGATCTTATTTATGAATTACCTCCAGAAGTAAGATATCTGAATTTCCTAAATCGAGGGGGCTTAAAGTATCCATCAGACATGTCAATAGAACTTGGAATTGAGGTGTACAAAGTATTTTGTGTGTTAGTGTCAGATACATATAAGACGGCATTTCTAAATTCAGACAATCCTAAGTGTGTCACAAAATCCTTGGCTTGTTAAGGTGCTGGCCTTCTAACCCCAACTTGTCAGGTTCGATCCTGGCTCAGTCCGGTGGTATTTGAAGGTGCTCAAATACGACAGCCCCGTGTCGGTAGATTTACTGGCACGTAAAAGAACTCCTGCGGGACTAAATTCCGGCACCTCGGCGTCTCCAAAGACCTTAAAAAGTAGTTAGTGGGACGTAAAGCAAATAACATTATTATTATTATTATTATTATTATTATTATTATTATTATTATTATTATTATTATTATTATTATTATTATTATTATTATTATTATAAATCCTTGGCTTTGGAGTCAATGCAGTTAGCAGATTCCCTAGTCATTTGTGACTGCGGGAAGAAATTGGAAGACCTGGCCGGACAGCCTATATATATTTGGGTGAATACATTTTTAAATAACTTTTCCAAAATTCACACCGACTTGTGTATTCAACAAAGTGCTTCAAAGAGAGAAGACCTACTCCATACTGGTGTAACTTCATGTAAGAGGTCTAGGAAAGCTGCAGTGTTCATGGAGTGGAAACAGTGAGGTACAGAAATAATTTATATTTGTAATAAATAGTAATGGTAATTGGCTCCATGTCATCTGTCAGTGTGTATGATGTGAATGTTCCAGTTGACCGGAAAATGGATAAAATCGCAAGAATATTTCTCAAAGTGTTACGCTGCACTCACGCAAACGAACGTATAACGTATATACGCGAGAAATAGAACGTTACGGAGAAGGATATGCATTGTATGTTTGGATTAACAAATATGTGAGGATAGGTTTTGGTTTTATAAGGTGTTAACAGTTCTTTAAGTAATTAAAACGAGTGTGTTATTCAAGCGGAGCGTATGCGTATCGCCTTCAAGTCCCCCCCAAAGCGTGACGTCATCAGAAGTACAGTACGGCCTGGACATTACGAAGGCAGTGCCTGTTGTCACACAAGCAAGGGGGCATGGCCATTAAATGACGAAAAGTGTAGAAAATGCGCATTTTAGAATCGCTGGGGGAGAATTAAAGTCCGTTGCCAAAAGCTTGAAGCATGAAAGCGAATACCGCCACTTCATCATATTGCGGCACGAGGCCAACATCACGATCAGTTGATTGTAGGGTAGTTTGAAATCATCGCACACTGACATACGAATAGGCCTCGAAATCGGAACAAGAGCGTTACCCTGCTTGGCTGTTGTGGTTAAGCGTAAATTAGAATAACGATGGACATTAATATTTATGACAGGAAACCTTAAAATCATAGGGACCTATAATAGGTTACAACCTCATTCTGTTAATATTTTTAAAATTATTGCATCCTCATGAGTACTGTGTTCCTTTCTTAATCTGTTTACCCTCCCGGGTTGGTTTTTCCCACGGACTCAGCGACGGATCCCACCTCTACCACCTCAAGGACAGTGTTCTGGAGCGTGAGACATTGGGTCGGGGGATACAACTTTGAGGGAGGGCTGCACCTGCTATGCTGAACAGGGGCCTTGTGGGGGGGGGAGGAAGCGGCCGTGGCCTTAAGTTAGGTACCGTCCCTGCATTTGCCTGGAGGAGAAGTGGGAAACCACGGAAAATCACTTCGAGGATGGCTGAGGTGGGAGTCGAACCCACTTCTACTCAGTTGACCTCCCCAGGCTGATAGAATCCCGTTACAGCCCTCGTGCCCCTTTTCAAATTTCGTGGCGGAGCTGGGAATCGAACCCGGGCTTCCAGCGGTGGCAGCTGCTCACGCTAACCAGTGCACCACAGAGGCGGCCCATGAATACTTTACCACAATAATCGTTTAGTGTAATTATTGATTATAATATAGGGGGATATCATGTTTCTCCCATTACCATATCATACTGGGATTACTAGCTTGAAAGTTGTCCATTATGAAGTGTGGCGTAGTTTTAAAAACCAAGGCAACAGACATCTACAACAAAGGCTGTATACATTTCAAAAATAGCAGTAAAATGCTGTATTTATCATACTTGGTGTACGTTTGAACGAAATAAGTGATTTTTTTGTGGTTACGTCTTGGTGGTGGGCGTTCCATTTCCTTTATTTGTAAATGTGAATGAAAATTAAATAGGGCTGGAAATGTACAGAGCATAAGCAACTGAATTGAGTGGGATACCATTTACCTCTTTTCGCCCTCACAGCGCATTGTTCAGTTAATTCCTTGTTCTTTAAACGAAATCTGAAACAAAATTCGACAAATAATTACCGTGGCTATCCGTACTTTCGCTAAGTAAACAATAAAATGGATTTAATTACAAACAGAAATTACAAAAAGGAATCTCGGCTATAATGCAGTAATACTTATTTAAAGTAGGATATATCCTTGGTTTTAATACTCCGATTAGTACAACCATACGCTGAGCTTACGGCTGGCATTCTTGAAAGCGAGAATCTATCCTTTCACTTCTTAAAACTTAGGGAATTAAATTGGCATGCACGATCTCCCTGTCACCTCAACATATGCTCTCGCGCCAATTCGCTTTGTTTTGACAACCGTTAACATGGCTGCCCCTTATCAACTTGTTTCAATCAGGGAGAGCTGATGTCAGGTATACAGCCCCTCTATGTTATTCTAGCTCGTTGGCTCACCCAGCGTAGAATTCAAGGTGACGCATGCGTAGTAACCGCGCCAGTAAGCGAGCTTGGTAAGCCGACAACTCAACGCTGCCCGGCTTGATCGCACGGTGTAGCAGTGTGAAGCAGCTTTGTGCGGGTTTATGATACGTTTATTTACTGTGATTTGGCTAATTGCTGAAACAGCTCTTGTGAGTGACAACTGACAGCAGAGAAATCTTTTTTAAAAGTGCGAGTATCCAGTTCCTTTTAGAATTGAATATGAGTTTTTTTCTTAAATGAACAGTGTGAGAAAAACTTGCCTACTAGTAGGTACCAGCGTTGTAGTGGACCATGTGGCGTGTTTGTAGGAGAGTACGTTATAAAGATTTTCATAATAATAACATGCAATGTGGGCAGTGCTTATAATTAGCCTTTGTTGTGAGTGCGTAATTGTGCACCTATATATAAGTATTTAGTGAAATGTAATTTCTTCTTAGTTTCAATTATCGTAATATTTGCGATGGCTGACTCAGTTTGTGTGATTGAAGAACTGTTGGACAAACCGTTTCGTTTTAGGAGCTTATGTGAGAAACTAGAAATTTTAAAATCTGGAAAACCTTCTTCAGATATGCTCAACCTTAAAGGGACGCATAAAAACAAAAATCAAGAGTACGTTCGCCATTTCAAAGTTCACAGTACAGAAAAACAGAATGGATGCTGGACGTTCCAAATATAATAAACAGTTTTGCTGGCCGTGTTTACTCATTGCAAAAGAATGAACTGTTTGGTCCGACACTGGTTTTGATAATCTGAGCCACTTGCACAATGCCATTCAAAAGCATGAGAAATCGCAGTCACACGTTTCTGCACTGTTAGAGCTGAGAACGTTTGGAAAATCTAGAACTGATATTCAGATTAATGCTCAATTGCGTGCAAGCACTGTACAAAATAATGAGACCGTTCGGAAAAACAGAGAGGTGCTCAAGCGATTAATTGATGTTGTGTGTTGTTTAGCCTCTCACGGATTTCCCATTCCGTGGACATTCTGAGGGTGAAGATTCCTTGATAGGGGTGCTTATTTGAATGCATTGAAATTACTCGCCACTTACGATGTGACGTTAAGTACACACCAAGAAACATTGACCGTGTTTTGCGAAACTTGAAACAGGGTACAAAATGAATAAGGGCTGTCAGTGATGTAGTTTTGGAAAAAGTAAAGTCAGAAATAAAACACGCTATTTTTCTTGCTCTTCTTCTTGACAAAACTTCAGACATTATGAATTTGTCTCAACTATCAACTACTCTGAGATACGCTGATTCTGAAAGTGGTAAAGCTCACGAATGGTTCATTTATTTCACTGACGTCAGCGCAGATCGAACAGCCAGTGGTTTGCTTGAACATGTGAAAAACATTGTTACTGAGATTGGCTTAAACTACAGGTTAGTTGCTCAAACGTTCGACGGAGCAGCTGTGATGGCCGGCCACACAAATGGACTAAGAACCAAAGTACAAGAAGACTTTCCGAAGGCCATATTTATACATTTCTTTAGTTACAAGCTTAATCTTATTTTGTCACAGTCAGTTTCCTGTATCAATGAATGTATAATATTTTTCAGACCTTAACGGGATTAGGACAAGTCCTCTAAACGACCTCATGAACTGAAAGAATTTACAGCTAAGAGGATGCCTAGAAATGCTCCAACACGGTGGAATTTTTCATCTCGTCTTGTTCACACAGTGAACTAACATCGCACTTCATTCCTTGAATTCTTTTTGAGTGTTTTAGACGAAAGCCCAAACTGGGACAGTGAACAGTAATAGCGGCACAAGGTTTCATGAATTTCTAACTAGTTTTGAAACTCCCCTTTCGTTACCGTACTGATTTTTAGCAACATTTTTACCTCCACGGATATCCTTTTCAATATCCTTCAATCCAAGCATTTAGACGTCCTATATTGCTCCAAGAAAGTTCAGGAAATCAAAAGAGAGATAATAAAACTCTGGAATAAGTGCGGCGTGACTTGAGCCGAGACTCTGGTCTGTCATGGTGTCGAAGACTCTCCACCAACTAAACGAAGAAGATCCAATAATTTCAAGGAAATGCCTTTACCACTCTATTTTTGACAATATTATTGTACAATTAGACGAACGTTTTGGATCATTAAACCAATTAAAACTTACATCCTTGTTGCATCCTCTGAAGTATAAAGCGAACAAAGCTACTTTTCCTCGTTCTGCTTTTGAAAATCTTGAACTGTCCTATAAATACTTGTTTGATTCTATCCGATTGAAGAATGAACTTACCGTGCTGCATTCGTTTGACGAATTTTATACTCAACACCCTCATCTTTTAGTGTGTTCTCTAAAAAGCAAACAATCAGATGCGGCCCTGTCTGAAGTGTACAAGTTGGGTGCACTTACAGTAACTGTTCCAAGCACAACAGCGTCACTTGAAAGATCATTTTCAGCTCTCAGGAGAATTAAGAGGTCAACACAAAGTAAAGAGCGACTTTCAGGCTTGGCAGTTCTGTCCATAGAAAAGGAAGTTCTGCACCAACTGAAATGCACAGACCCATTTTATGATGTCATCACAACATTCAAAAAGCTAGAGAGACGACTAGATCTCACCTTCAAGTAGACTCGAAGCAACAAAAAATCTTGTGGAGGGACTTAGTGCATAGTTTTGTTAGTAGAGAAGCATACAGTGGACAATAGAAGAACGTCTGAAAAAACGTAGCAAATAATTACAAATAATTTTGAGATAGGCCTATGTAAACAATGTAATATGCACAGTGTTGTTGCAGCACTGTCAGAGGTATTTCAAGTCGGCTTCGAGGCTGAAGGGTGGAAAGTATAACAGGACAGAGAGTTTTCTGATACATACATAAGAGATCAAGGAGTTTTTGACAGAATAGTGACAGGTAATTCATGAAATAAACGTGATTTCTACTAATCTATGAATTTCGAAATAGGAATCTGAATAAAATAATTTTCAGATAAAAACGCAACAATGACAGCTTGTCTTCATTTTTATTATGGATTATGCACTGTCGTTGGGAATAAATAAACTATTTTTATACATCTCAAAAGGTTACTTGCAGCTTTAAAAATTATATCGATTTTAAAATCTACAGATGTGATGTCACTAATTATTTTGTACTTCCTGAAACGCCAAGGATTTAACATGATACCGTACGCTCTGATTAGAAGTCCTTCAATTTTCATGAGATTACACTTAAGTTTATATGGTTAGAGCTTGGTTACATTCTTTTATGTACTTATGCACGTTAAAATGCACTTCCTACGTCCGGCAATTAGTAACTTACGTCCTATTTTGGACAGCATACCCACTTTTCGAAGCCACCGCACGCCACTGCTGTAGTCATTTCCGCTTCATATATGTACATCTTACAATGTTGGTGTGCCTCACCCTTCTTAAATGATAATGCAGTTCTCTCAAGTTAATGATGCTAATTCTTGTATGCACAAGTTTCAACTTGAATAATTTGCTGTACTACACTCTTAGTGTACCTCTCCCTTCTCACTATCTTTACGGATCTTTTATACAATATGTACAGTACATTTACAAAATTGTGTTTAAATACTAAGATATATACAGTTATCTGTGAGGTAAGGCAGCTTAGAATTAGCGTATATATTACAAAGTACACAGCTCTAGCATAATATTCACAAAGTTTATTCACATACACACACACACACACACTAAGATTAACTGCTTTAGGTGAAGTAATACCTATCAATACCACTGTGCCCCCAGGCTAGAGGGTTAGTAGAATTTGGAATGACAAACCGTTTACAGTCTTCATTCTTAAGTGCTACTTTATTAATTAAATGAATGTACAACTGATGCTTCTTACTTCTAATAACAGCCATTTGCTTATGATAAATAGGTGGATTATTATGTATACAATTTACATAATTTTGTAAACTTAACTCATTCTGAACTACATTCCTTTTAATTTCTTTCAATATTTTTATCTGTGGTTTATTTAAGAGCATTATACAATATGATTTGGATCTAGTATCTACAAATGAATCTATAATATTTCCAGCACATTCGTCTTTAATTTTACCTAGAACTTTTTTGTTTACTAGTGGTAGATTATAAGCATTATTTTCAGTATAGTTACTAGTATCAAATCTACCTAAGTCTGACTTTATATCATTGTAATTGTCATTCAGTTTTGATTTGGTAAATAAACGAATAGGTATCTGTGTAGAGTAATTGTACATCATGAGCGTACTTCTTCATCATATAATCGTAATGGAATTCATACGTCAGTGTTTAAGCTAATTCAAGTACAGCAAAGCCAACGTAGTTAGGTTTGTCGTACTTAACCTTGACACAATTCATCTGTACAATCACTAAATTTTCATGTATAATTGTGCAGCTACTTATTAAATTATTAACACCATATTTTTGCTTAATATTTTCCCAGTTTGTAATCAATTTTACATCAATGCGTTTGCCAACATTTTCCATTGTCTTACCAAACACACTGTTATTCATGAGCTTATAGAAGTCTTTCTCAAACTCGTTAACTGCATTTGCCCTTAAATCATTGTTGAGCTCGATATACGGTTTCAGCCATGGGGACTGATAGAATTCTAGTACGCGATGAATTTTTGTTAACTTCAAACCAGGCTGCAAACACTATTTTAAATTCCGATAATGAATAACATACTTAAATTTTTCATACAAATTTGTGATTAGCATGTTTGTTGTTGATGTGATGCACGGAGACTTCATATTTTCAGGGCTTAGCGATAAATCATTATGAGAAGTGTGTAACTCTTTAGGATACTGTAAGTCGACTTCAAGGAAATACACTTTATTATCTTCATCGTCTAGGGTGTGCAGCTATAAGTCGTCAATTTCGCACTGCGTTAGCCAGCGGAAGCCATTTAATGGTAGATGCTGACTCATTGCCTACCCATACTGATTGTTAGCATCAAGATAAACAATATACTGAGATTGCTGACTAGAGTCAAAACTCGGCATGTACTTATCTGCCTTAGAAGACCGCCCACTACACTGACCTAAGCCACCTTAAATAGACGATTTTATAAAGTGCAGCATAACGATATCTCTTAGCAGCTCCAAATTAACTTGTGTCTATTTTAACATGGCATCCCAACTTAACCCAGGCGCTGTAAATTACTGGCATGGATCAAGGCTGTATGTTTTCTTGCATACATTGCGAAAATTTTCAAAAACATCAGCTAACTAAAGTACATTCGTCTTTAAATATAAAACAGAGTATTCGCTTAGCGTTTGAATGTGGAACTGCTCCCAGATACGTTGTGCATGTAAATAGTCATCATCACTGATATCAGCTGAATTTAGCGAGCTTAAAAATTATTGTTTTGATGGTAAGGTGCGTTCTTCGAGGCGTTCTAAGCAGTTAATATATTCATAACAGAAGACACCCTTACGCCGAATTAAATTAAACAGCTTTTCTTCAGGAAAGCACGTCGAATTTCTGTGAATTGTTCTGGTTGCAAATAACTCGAAAGTTTATCAAGGCTACTCGCCATAAAGCGAAACGAGTCAAGAAATCTCAATTTTATAATATGCTTCTCATCTACTTTTACGCATTTTGTAAATGCAATATACCGCTCTTTGTTCCGAGGGATTATATCATTTTTTCATCTGAAGCTCCAAATTGTGAAATAATATAATGTGAGTCGTAACCAGATAAGTTATGCAAAATTACAGGAAGGAATTTTGGAACTCTGTACTTAAGATTACAGCTATTATGAGCTGGGCATCTGTACAAGCCAGTTAAATGGTCATGATCGAAAACTTTAGGGTCATTTTCTGAAAATTCACCATCACAAATACTACATTTTATAGCACGTTCATATTCTTGTAACTGAATTTCAGTGCGTAGTTTCATAGGAATGTTAGTATTTAGTATATGGCTAAGACGCACTGCATCACTTTCAAGTCTTTCTAAAGTACTTTAGAAGCTTCAGGTCCTCGAAACAGCTCTAACTTCTTAAGCGAGCTATCATAACTACACTTGATATAATACGCAAAGCTATACGGAACTTGCATGTGTGTAGTATTAGTAAAAGAGTTGTCTGGATTAGGCGCGCATGTGCTAAATGGTTTGAGGATGGCTTCAAAGTCTGCGTAAATAACAAAAGGCACCCACAGCTGCTTGTTATAATTCGTAACTTTCAAAACGTTATTGTCTGTAGTAGGTATCTCTGTACATACATAATTGCAGTCATTTTTAGAATGGTTTGTTAATTGATCTTCAGTTCTAAAATACTGAAAGCATCTGTCACATAGCCACTTTTTGTTACACCTGTTTGACAACTGACTACCAACAAGTCTACTCAAATTTTTAATCCAACAAAAGTGACTATTCTCCCTGTCTTCTATATAGAGTAAGTTAACATGGGTACTCTTCTTATTACTTGTATAATACAGAGGACCTACTACAGACTTTTTGTCTACACCATACACATTAATGCTAATATTATTTAGTTGTTCAAAGCGCTTAATGTCCTTTAACTGCATAGGAAATTCCATACGATCTAAATTTAGTTGTGTTGAATAGTGAGGATACGATGATGTTCATTTAGCTACGTCTGATTTCGCAGGATTTAAAGCTGACACAATAGTCTATGCAAAACACGCCTCGTCATTGTTTTCAACGTTCACGACAGCTTTTTTTTCGCTTAATCCATGTCGGCAGCTCAATGTATGAAGATCCTCGCAAGGGATTGTACTTATTGATATCAACCTTTAGATACAAAAGCCCACGCGGATTCTTTGAAACTCTTCACTCTTAGTTGAAATAACGCTTGAGTTATCTCCAGAAACATTACTAAAATCAGTTGACTCACAACTATATACTTAGTATTTAATATCAGTTATTTCACTTTCATCTATGCTCTTAATATACAACGCAAAAAGTTCAAAATAAACTTTAAATAAATTATGATCAGACAACGTTTTGTTAAGAAACTGTTGCACACTCGGTTTAACGCAATTAAAAAATTCAGTGCTTTGGAACATCTGACTAGTACGAATTCTACAACTCAAAATCCTACTTCTAAATGTACTATCAATTACTTCGATGTTTGTATCAGCTGCAATTCTACAAGCATTGTTTTTATGTGCATTACTTCTTAAGTGACCCTGAAAATGTACAGATAGTACATTAGTGTTACAGTGTTCGCAGTGTATAGTTTGAAGTTCTTTACTGACTTCATTTTTCCTAGGTCTTTCTTACTACAGCTTTAATTATCTACATCAGTATTTATACGCTAGCTTCGCGTAGCCTGAGGGTTATAGGCGCAAGAAGATACCTGAGCCTGGTGATGTACTTCCGCCATCTTGCGCAAGCGTCCCTAGGCCGTCTCATAAGAGCCTATATATAGCAGCCGCCTTTGCGCAATCGCCCCTAGGCCATCTTATAAGAGCCTATGTACAATCGCTATCTTACGCAAGCGTCCCTAGGCCGTCTCATAAGAACATATGTATAGTCGCCATCTTGTGCAATTAGATAGCAGCCATTTTGCGCAAGCGTCCCTAGGCCGTCTCATAAGAGCCTATGCATAGCAGCCATCTTGCGCATGCCGCTATCTTGTGCAGTAGCCTCGAAGCTAGCTTTCTTCGTAAGAGCCTGTGTATAGCCGCCATCTTGTGCAATCGCCCATGGCCGGCATCTCTGTCTGGATTTCTTGAAATGTCTCTGTTGCATTTTCCCCTTTGAAGCCAGATGTCTTACCAGTTTCAGGAATGTAAAGTAGTTGTGAAAAATTATTGTATGCCAGTAGTAAAGTACTGTATTACTGTACTAGGACTACAGTTCCTCCAAGTCCAAATTCTTTCAGCCTATCATTTTATATTGCTGTATACACTTCGAAAGGTGGAATGGTATCCTATAACTACTGGCAGAAAAAGAAGTCTACCAGAATTTCACAATTGTGTGCATCATTTGATGGGAGGAGGGGGGAGAGATGCAGGGAAACAGTCAGCCACTACATGAGATGTAGATTGTGATCCTGTCCACTTTAGGGTTGCTTCTTTTGTGTTAAAATTTGACCTACTAATGCTTTTGAATTTTCTGTCAGGGATATAGGAAACAGAGGTACTGGCCCAATATTATTACTATTTTCGTTCGAGAGTTTCCCTTTGCACGGTATTCGGTTTTTCCAGTTCCATCTGTAATCTTTCAGTAATGTTTTGACTAGCACTGGACCTAGCCTCCATTTTTCATATTTTGATGAAGCAATTTGCCTTTCACATTTACTCAAAACTAGGTTTGTAATAAAGTAACAGGTTTGTACCTTTAAGGGAGGTAAGGAATGGTAAAGACCCACCTTATTATAATAGAGAAATAAAGAGACTAAGAAGGAGGTGCAGACTGGAAAGAAATAGAGTTAGAAATGGCTGTGGAAGTAAGGAAAAATTGAAGGAACTTACTAGAAAATTGAATCTAGCAAAGAAGGCAGCTAAGGATAACATGATGGCAAGCATAATTGGCAGTCATACAAATTTTAGTGAGAAATGGAAGGGTACTTATAGGTATTTTAAGGCAGAAACAGGTACCAACAAGGACATTCCAGGAATAATTAATGAACAAGGGGAGTGTGTATGTGAGGATCATCAAAAGGCAGAAGTATTCAGTCAGCAGTATGTAAAGATTGTTGGTTACAATGATAATGTCCAGATAGAAAAGGAGACTAAGGCTAAAGAAGTATTAAAATTTACATATGATAACAATGACATTTACAATAAGATACCAAAGTTGAAAACTAGAAAAGCGGCTGGAATTGATCAGATTTCTGGGGATATACTAAAGACAATGGGTTGGGATACAGTACCATATCTGAAGTGATTATTGTTTGGTCGGAGGAGCTATACCAGATGAATGGAGAGTTGCTATAGTAGCCCCCGTGTATAAAGGAAAGGGTGATAGACATAAAGCTGAAAATTACAGGCCAGTAAGTTTGACATGCATTGTATGTAAGCATCGCGAAGGCATTCTTTCTGATTATATTAGACACATTTGTGAAATTAATAACTGGTTCGATAGAAGGCAGTTCGGTTTTAGGAAAAGTTATTCCACTGAAGCTCAACTTGTAGGATTCCAGCAAGATATAGCAGATATCTTGGATTCAGGAGGTCAAATGGACTGTATCGCGTTTGACCTGTCTAAAGCATTTGATAGGGTGGATCATGGGAGACTACTGGCAAAATGAGTGCAATTGGACTAGACAAAAGAGTGACTGAATGGGTTGCTATAATTCTAGAAAATAGAACTCAGAGAATTAGAGTAGGTGAAGCTTTATCTGACCCTGTAACAATTAAGAGGGGAATTCCTCAAGGCAATATTATTGGACCTTTATGCTTCCTTATATATATATATATATATATATATATATATATATATATATATATATATATATATAAATGATATGAGTAAAGGAGTGAAATCAGAGGTAAGGCCTTTTGCGGATGATGCTATTCTCTATAGAGTGATAAATAAGTTACAAGATTGTGAGCAACTGCAACGTGACGTCGAAAATGTTGTGAGATGGACAGCAGGCAATGGTATGTTGATAAACGGGGTAAAAAGTCAGGTTGTGGGTTTCACAAATAGGAAAATTACTCTCAGTTTTAATTACTGCGTTGATGGGGTGTAAGTCCCTTTTGGGGATCATTGTAATTATCTAGGTGTTAATATAAGGAAAGATCTTCATTAGGGTAATCACATAAATGGGATTGTAAATAAAGGGTACAGATCTCTGCACATGGTTATGAGGGTGTTTAGGGTTTGTAGTAAGGATGTAAAGGAGAGGGCATATAAGTCTCTGGTAAGACCCCAACTAGAGTATGGTTCCAGTGTATGTGACCCTCACCAGGATTACCTGATTCAAGAACTGGAAAAATCCAATGAAAAGCAGCTCGATTTGTTCTGGGTGATTTCCGACAAAAGAGTAGCGTTACAAAAATGTTGCAAAATTTGGGCTGGGTAGATTTGAGAGAAATAAGGAGAGCTGCTCGACTAAGTGGTATGTTCCGAGCTGTCAGCGGAGAGATGGCGTGGAATGACATTAGTTGACGAATAAGTTTGAGTGGCGTTTATAAAAGTAGGAAAGATCACAATATGAAGATAAATTTGGAATTCAAGAGGACAAACTGGGGCAATTATTCATTTATAGGAAGGGGAGTTAGGGATTGGAATAACTTACCAAGGGAGATGTTCAATACATTTCCAATTTCTTTTAAATCATTTAGGAAAGGGCTAGGAAAACAACAGATAGGAAATCTGCCACCTGGGCGACTGCCCTAAATGCAGATCAGTATTGATTGATTGATTGATTGATTGATTGATTGATTGATTGATTGATTGATTGATTGATTGATTGATTGATTGATTGATTGATTGATTGATTGATTAGTCTCACACATCTGTCATTATCATCAACCGTTTCACACCCATCATCAGGAGGTTTTATGTGCTGCTCCTCTCCAAATGTTGGCTCTTCCTCCAAAACTTCCAACATTTAACAAACCATCAAAATAGTACGGGAGTACAAATGTGTGAGACAGTAGGACTCCCTGTGCACAGCGTCAGATTTTCAGGACAGCTATATTTACAAGCCCGTGTCACGTCAATAATAAGACAAAATGGAAATCTTTGTGTTGGTAGATTCATAGGAGTGTGAACAATACTGCCCATACCAAAGTTAACAATTACTGGAAATATTTGTTAATTCGTAAATAGAAATCTTGACTGTTGCACAAAACTCTGTACTATCTTGCCGCCATGCTCGCAATAAGTGTGATTTAACAATAAATGGTAAGAATAAAGAATCATGTATTCTTGGTTCTTGTTACATATAGCCTTTCTGAAGCAAAAGAAAGTATTGTCGGCTTTAAACTATGCATAAATATCACACAATTTTACTTTTTGTGACGTCCGATTTTTCGGACGCTATGCACTAATGGGTTAAGTTGTCTCATAAGAGCCTATGTATAGCAGCTAACTTGTGCAATTAGATAGCCGCCATCTTGCGCGATCGTCCCTAGGGAGTCTCATAGGAGCCCATGTATAGCGGCCATCTTGAGCAATTAGATAGCCGCCGTCTTGCGCAAGAGCTCTTAAGCCATCTCATAAGAGCCTATGTATAGCAGCCACCGTGTGCAATTAGATATCCGCCATCTTGCGCAAACACCCTTGGCCGTCTCCTAAGAGCAGCAGCAATCTTGCCCAAGCGCCCTTAAGCCGTCTCATAAGGAGCTGTTTATAGACGTTATCTTGTCAAATTGGTGTCGGGAAGGGCATCCAGCCCTAAAACTGTGGTTAGGCTCCTCCGCGTGGTTAGGTGTGCTTTCTTATGCTAATCTCCATTACCCTACTACTCAAAATAACGTCTCGAGAATACCCATTGCCCTACTACTACCACTCCTCAAGATAGCGTCGGGAAGGGCATCTGGCCGTAAATTAAGGTTAGTCCACTTCCAAGATAGCGGCTCTGAGGTTAGGCTTGCTGTCTTGCGCGTAAAAAGTAAGGTCAAGCCCCTCCAAGGTAGCCGCTGTGAGATTAAGCTAGCTCTCTCATACGTCATGAAGGGCTTCTGACCGTAAAACTGAGGTTAGGCCCCTCCATGAGGTTAGGCTTGCTCGCTTACGCATAAAAAGTACGGTTAAGCCCCTCCAGGATGGCGGATGTGAGGTTAAGCTTGCAGTCTTAGCCAGCATAGCTATGACCTTGCCAGAGGTCAATGAGGCGGAGGCCTCTGCGGAGGGCGTATGGAGGCGGCGGTTCCAGAACCATCCAAAAGTATCTACTACTGTGGGCTACTTTATTATTCAGTTACCATGAAGATTATAAAGCAGCAAGGGACATTACCTGTTAGTGACATAGTGCCACATCTCTTACCTAGTTCTGGTACAACTACAAAAAGACGACATGGAACATTGTTTCCTTTTACTATTCGATGTAATATATCTGGCCCATCGGGGTGCGGGAAGACAAATTATTTACTCACGCTCGTTACCTCTTTAACCACCATACGCTTCAAGAATTATAACGTTTTCGCAAGTCACTCTATCATCCGCTATATACTTTTCTACAAATTGTAATGCACGATCTAGTTAAAGATGGATTCAAATATTTTCATTTTCATTCGCATGAGCAAGTACGATCACCGGATGATGTGCTTCCCATTTCTGTTATGATCTTTGACGTTGTCGCAACAGAACAGGAAAACGTTATTCGTGCATACTTTAGTATGGGCCGACATCAATATGTAGATTACATCTATTTATGTCAAACCTATTCCCGTGTGCCTAAGCAGTTGAAACGCGACAGCGCAAATATTATTGTGCTTTTTCGGCAAGATGAGCGCAACATGCGGCATGTGTATGATGATCATGTTAACACTGATATGACATTCAATGACTTTAAACGTATGTGTACTACATTCTGGTCATCACATCTTTACGGCTTTTTAGTTATTGATAAAGAAAGTGATGTTCATTATGGAAGGTATCGCATGAGTTTTAATCATTTTATGTGCATCAACACAAAGTTACAGTCACCGCTTGATCAAAAAACCGTCATGTCAACATACAGCAAAGAGATTACAAAACGTATATTCCGTGCTCGAAACAATATTCGACGAAAGTTTAAAGAGCTTAAACGTATTAAAGCAGACACTGATTTATTTTTGAGAACGCAACTAGATACACCATAGAAAGAAACTTTTAATTCTACTTCATTGTCCAAGTCTATTACAAGTTTTGTTCCTATTCAATCATCTTATAATAAAGAGAAGCATGAACATGTAAAGCATGAAGAAGAAGAAAACATGAACAAGATAAGAATAAAGAAGAAGAGCAGAGGAATGAGGAAGAGGAGAAGCAGGATAGGGATTAAGAAGAGGATGAGGAAGAAGAACTTAACGAAACTCCACCATCTAAGCATGTTAAGTTTTAACTACAGAAGTTATTGCTGAAACTCCTACTACATCATCATAACATCTACCTTCTTTGTCTGAGGTTATGATCACGCCAGAGTATCGTAATCAGTTTAAGACTGTTATTCGAAATATCTATGGATCTCTATTTGCTCCTTAAATAGCAAACTCTTTACAGGACAAACTGGCACAACCCACGGTTTTCGCTATGAAGACTACAGTTTCTGGATAGGTAACGCAAATTTTATGATTAATAGCAACGGACTCATCGTAAAGGTGTTACCCATAAACCTACTAAAAGACACTTAGAACTTCTTTTCTCACGAATACCTTACAGGGATATAATTTTACAAGATGATCTTAAAAAATATGAAGCAATACCTTTTTGCTACTGACGCAACTCGACCTATATACATGAGGACAGAAGCTGCAAATGCAAATAAGGGTCACAAGTATCGAGAGTTTACTTCTAACCTGTTTCCGTCACTTCAACCGACTGCTCGTGGTCTTAATGTTATCTACAATCCTTTGTTGCCGTATCTAGACGCAAGATACTGGAATGACCCTAACTTAATCGTTGAGCGATTAGAACTTCTAAGCGCTTCGCAAGATGCTGGTCACACAGGTCACAAATCAGAAATTCTCGAAATAGAGAGAGAATTACGTCATGCGGGTATTATTCAGTAATGGCTCGTGAAGATAAGACCTCGCCTGTAAAGATAATCATCTCACACTAGTTACATAAACCTGCATGCCGCACCTACCGTCGCAGACGCGTTATTACACGCGCAAGAGATGATCTCTGGCAAGCAGACTTAGTAGAAATTATTCCATATACCTCTAGCAATAACGGTTATACGTATTTACTTACTATCATCGATGTGTACTCTTAGTTTGCTTTTTCACATCCTGTGCGTTCAAAGACAGTAGCTTAAATCAAAGAAGCATTTTAACATATTGTTCAACAATCGAAACGCCGCACAAGGCTACTTCAAACCGATCAAGTTAAATAGTTTGCAACAAGGATTTTTCTTCTTACGTCAAGTTACTTGGCATACATCACTACTCTATGTACAGCAATCTCAAGGCAAGTGTTGTAGAACGCTTTCATCGTACACTCAAAACAATGATGTGACGAGAATTTACAGCTCAACGTTCTTATCGTTGGATTGAACTGCTACCTAGACTCGTGTCTCCCTACAACGATACACCTCATCGCACTATCGGCAGAAAGCCACGTCTTGTTACTAAGAATGCACCATGCTTAGATGATATTCATCTTGTAACCAAAACACCTGATCCGCGCCGCAATCGCTTATAAAAAGGTGATTTCGTTCGCATCAGCAAACCCAAGTCTATCTTTGAAAAATGGTACACCCCTAACTGGAGCACAGACATTTTTCAAATCGGAAGTGTTAAGCTTACTAATCCAATTACATGTTTACTTCGCGATCTCAGAGGACAGCCTATTGAAGGAGGATTCTACACCGAAGAACTGCAGAAAACAAAATATACTGATCACTATTTAATCGAACGTGTTATTCGACGTTGTGGAAAAGAACTGTATATCAAATGGCTTGGTTTTAATAACAA
Source organism: Anabrus simplex (assembly GCF_040414725.1). Classification (NCBI taxonomy): domain Eukaryota; kingdom Metazoa; phylum Arthropoda; class Insecta; order Orthoptera; family Tettigoniidae; genus Anabrus; species Anabrus simplex. The sequence goes on from NC_090265.1 coordinate 485,121,866, forward strand.
CTTCAATTCATGGATATATAAAGACGATGCACTTTAAAACTTGTGATTTTTATTCTCGAACCTCTATCTCTGCTTTATTCTACGGCATGAGACAAGATTAAACATGCAAGTCAACATTATTACTACTAGTTAATATTAAAAAATTAAACAACACCTGTGCACTATATTTCATAATTCGTACTTATTTTCGAATATATATACATTTCCCTTTCTTCAATTAAATCTGTTCCGTTCTTTCTTACGTATATTATTTATACTGTCTACGCTGTTTAATGCCACTACCCAGTAACAATTTTCCTTTCATTGCACGACCACGACAAGTGCTGCTATCTTCTCAGCAACTGAAGCATTAGGTGACGATACACGTTGCATAGCTTTACGAAGCAGATTTTCACTAGCTACACGTCTTAGTTCAAGATTGTTTGGCGATGAGGAATGTAATGCTCTATGCAGGCAGCATCTAACATATTAATACCAGGATCACCACGTGCCAAGTGGACGTCAAGTCGTGTTCCAGGGCCACAGTACTGGTAACAAAGAAGATGAAGCTCAAAAGGAAGAAGATCAATCCCCTTATTGATGAGTTCATGCCCAGCATGCTTCCTCGCCTTTCTCCCAGCACGTTTCTTCACCTTTCTTTTGCGACAACATGTTTACTCTTTTTGCAGCCATTGTAAGTGTTTATATGCGAAGGCAACTCGTTAGTTTTAGGTCCGTGATACATTTTAATGAGTTGACACGTACGGCACGGTCTCACTTAAGGTCTCCTAGCTAAATTCAAATGTTTGTGATGTAAACTACACGTTTGAAGCTCTGACAAAACAGGATCTTGAGTCCACTCACGAGGCACCTTATCCCAGATCTTCTTTACAGCAATGGCAGCCACATTACTCAAAATGCCTTTGGTAATGCATTCAACTCTTCTTCAGTAAAAGTGTTTAGGTTATTGCGAGCATAAAACTTTACTATTGCGTCTTCAACTGCATTACACTCAGTATCAGATAGAAATGGCATGATGTCTTTACTCTACAAATGTTTCTTTCACAAGGACGTCATTTCGACACCGCAATTTACATACGTTGTTCACCTCCTGGCATGCACTGGAACACAGCTAATCAAAGATCATGCACACATGTAGTAAAGACTTTTTAATTGTTTCTCCACTATGTTCCTTGTGAAGAGTTTTAAATGATGGACATAGTTATTCATGCATGTCGATAATTTCACATGCTGATGGTAGATACTTACGTAACCATTACTTCCTTTTACAACCCTTTAAAAAACAAGATTTGCCCTTGACAAATGAGCGTTCATGATCATAGATAGAAAGCGATAAGGTATTCCTTTCTCTTCCCACTGCAGAACTAAACTTTTTTTATCCATTGTGTCTGCTTTTTGTTTTCATCTGTTCGCAAACAATAAGGGAAAGGTGGGCTAAATACTAAACTGACGAGTTTTGTTGACCGCTACACAGTGCAATCCAACACGGCCACCTAATTGAACACAAATGTTTTGCCGTTCACTTTAAAGCCTTCTACATCAACTATTAATGTTCTTGTCATGATGGAATTAAGCGCTCTACTCTCTATTACAGTATCTCAGAGACTAAAGGAAAACTCACACTTATACCACCTATAAAGGCATCAGTTTACTAGAGAGTGACCTTGATAATGAAAACAAGTCTAAACATGCATAACCATGTCGACGTAATCGCTGCATTATAAAACAGAATGTTTAAATCTCCCGCGCCTATTACGTCACAGCACTGTCACTACACCAAGGGGGACTAGGTCAGATGAAGAGGAGGAGGGAAGGATACCTGACAGTAAAACTGGGCTCAGGATGGCCACTGCGTAGTTAGGCGCTTCCAAAATGTTGTCTGTGGGGAGAGAAGGGCATCTGAATGTCAAACTGAGCCCAATAGTGCAACGGTGTAGTTGGACCCCTTCAAAAATAGCGTCTGTGAGGAGGGAAGTGCATCTATCCGTAAATACTTGGCCCAACATGGCGACTGTGTAGTTAGGCCCCTCCAAAATGTCGTCTGTGAGGAGAGAAGGGCATCTGACCGTAAAGCTGAGCCCAAGATTGTGTTTATGTAGTTAGGCCTGTCCAAAATGACGACGTAAAGGGCATATGTCCATAAAACTTGGCCCTGTGAAGTTAGGCCCCTTCAAAATGGCGACGAGGAGGGCATCTGTCCGTAAAACTGGACCCTGTGTAATTAGGCCCCTCCAAAATGGCGACGAGAAGGACATCTGGCCGTAAACCTAGGTCCTGTGTAATTAGGCCCCTGCAAAATGGCAATGCGAATGGTATATGAACGTAAAACTGGGCCTTGTATAGTTAGGCCTCTCCAACATGCCTCGGGAAGGGCATCTGGCCCTAAAACTAGGTTAGGACATATGTGCCCCCTCTGGTGGGAGGATCAAAATGTGACGGGAATGGCATCTGACCGTAAAACTTGAACGAAGATGGCGACGGTGCAGTATGTATTGATTTATCGTGCCAGAAGTACAAAGTAAACGAGATAAATTAAACAAAATAAATTTTAAACACTGGTTGACCAAAAAATTGCCACGACAAGCGCATTTGGAGTTGCCCTCATTAAGTATTTAATGGTACAACTGGCTGGAGAAGGGCACAGTAGAAGATGATTGTCTGCTTAGTACCACACTTGCAGTAAACTGTCTCCATAGGAAGGCCCCATTTCTGTAGGTTGGTCTTGCATCTCGTGTTACTGGGGCGTAATCGTTTGAGAGCCTTCCATGTTGTCCACTTTTCAGAATGTAAAAGGGGAAGTTCTTCTTTTGGAACCATCCATTCTCTGAAATGTTGACATTTTCCCCGCCACATTGAGATTCTTGCTTGCTGTGGTGTTCCTTTAAGAGCTTCAGTGGTTGTCGAGAAGCTCTTTCTTGATTTTAGCCTAGGACGTGCTGGCTGACAGACAAACAAAGGGTGGGCTTCCATAGTCATAGCCTTGCTTTTCTAATACCTAGCAGCAATCTCACGTCGGATTTCAGGTGGTGCTATACCAGCGAGACAGTGGAGTTTATCTATGGGAGTAGGTCTTAAAAACCTGTGATAATACGGCAAATGTCATTTAGCGCCACATCTATGTTTTTAAATGGCTGGACTTGTGCCACACGAAGCATGCATATTCAGCAGTGGAGTAGCACAGTGCTAGCGCGCTTGTTCTCACAGTGCAAGGGTGAGCTTCCCAGGTGGTGCCTCTCGGTTTCCGCACTATGTTGTTTCTGGCAGACACTTTTTGTTTCACATTTAGGCAGTGTTTCTTATAGATAAGCGTACGGTCCAGAGTCACTCCCAGATATTTTGGAGTCGAACAGTGTTGAAGAGAGATTCCTCCCCAGGTGATTTATAGGGTTTTAGCTGCTTTTTTGCTGAGATGAAATACACAGCTCTGAGTTTTGGCAGAATTTGGTTTCAAGTGATTTTCACGGTAGTAATTGGTAAATTCTTCCAGAGCTTTGAATAAAGTCTCTTCTACCTTTTCAAAACAATCGGCCTGAGCAGTGACTGCACAGTCATCAACATAGTTTTATAACTATGGGTAACTTCAGGTAGAGGTTGGTCGTTAGTATAGATGTTGAATAACAGTGGTTCGAGCACACAGCCTTGCGGTAACCCGTTCATCTGTGTTCTCCATCTGCTTCTTTTTCAGAATCTTCGATTTTGGAGATTTTTTTGATGTTGCACATTAGATGGAAGTCTTTGGTGACGTCATACAGTTTTTTTTTAAAATAAGCCGATGGTTGACCGTGTCACAAGCTGCAGGAAGATAAATGAAAACAGCGCCTGTAATGAGCCGAGTCTCGAAGCCATCCTCAATGTGCTATGTCAGGTTTAATACCTGGTATGTGCATTTTATTTCCTTCTCGAATCCTACAAGAGATGACTCCACCTTTCCTATCAGTCCCTGAAGAATGAGACTCTCCAGGACCTTGTGCAGGTGACAGAGCAAGGAAATAGGCCTATATCTTTTGGGATCCAGCCAATCTTTGGCTGGTTTAGGGATAGCAATGACTCTAGCCTTCCGCCAGATTTTGGGAATCTTGCATTCTTGGACCCAGATATTCATGAATAGAGATGGGTAAGAGTAGTTCACCAGAAGGACTAGTGTCAGAACTGCTCAGTCCCTGAAATGAACAGTTCTTTGTGAGCAGTTCTTTTAGTTCCTACTCTTCTCCCTCAGTAACTTCGCTCGCTAGAGTCCCAGGCGGCTGGGCTGCCAACAAATGGTCCGTGACCAGCACGTGGGTATTTTATATCTGCTCGCGCTTCGCACTACAGCAGCCGAATATACCTTTAAAAATTAACGATCATGATTGTTTTAAAGGGCATAGCAATTAGGTTACTGAAAATAAAATTATTAATGGTTGGATTTTCAGTGCATTTTCTTCAAATATCTACAGGAACAATATTACAATACCTCTGAAATTTGGCCATCAGTCACAAAATACGATCACGAACCGTGGTATTAATTTCACTTGCAAGTGAGGGTTTGGAAAAGGATTTGGAAGGAATCAGCCATGGTTTTTGAAGAAGATACTAATCTAGCATGGTCCTCGAGGGAAAAGGGAAAACTACGGATAACCCTTAGAGAACAGCCGAAGGGGAGATTCAAACCCACAGCGCCTCTCGAGTCCGGGTCACAAGCAAACAGTGCTTACCGTCATGCTACACCGGTCGGCGATAAATTATGAGTTCGGTGATTCCACATTATTAATATTTTGATTATAAAACTTGGACTATGATTTCAAACTCTCTAAATATCACATTACATGCGTTTGAATTAGGCCTATTTTAGCTTAGAGTATTTTACATCACGAACACAAAAATGTAAAAAAATTGTGTCGATACTTACATAAATTTTGGCCAAGTTTTATGGTTTCCCTACTGGTGTTTCGTATTGCAATCAATCTACACAAGTAAATTTTCATTTCACCAGAAAGTTTCCGCAGCAAACTCCTATAGAAAATTCTCGGGCCAACCTTCTGGTTAGTCTTACTCCAACTCCAACTCCTACTCCTAGTCCCATCACGTCCCGCTCAAATCGCATACAAGCCTCTCATTGGTCGCTTGGGACTAAAAGAACTACAGCTCCGTAGTTAGTCTCCCGACACGAAAATGTAAAAGATTATGTCGACACTTACATAAATATACGCGAAGTGTTATGGTTTCGCAACTGGTATCACATATACAATCAATCTACACAAGTAAATTTACATTTCATTAGAAATTTATCTCAGTGCACTCCTGTAGAAGAGTCGCGGGTCAACCTTCTGGTTAGTCTTATTCCATCTCCTACTCCTAGTCCCATCACGTCCCGCTCAATTCGCATACAAACCTCTCATTGGTCAGTTGGGACTTAAAGAACTACAACTCCGTAGCTAGTCCTTCCTTGAAAAATTACTCTTCCCGCCTCTCATTGGTCGGTTGGGACTAAAAGAATTACATCTCTGTAGCTGTCCTCCCGACACGAAAATGTAAAACATTATGTCGACACTAACATAAATAAACTCCAAGTTTTATTGTTTCGCAACTGGTATCACATAATACTACTAATCTACACAAATACAATTTACATTTCACTATTCATTGGTCAACCTTCTATTCAGGTTAGTCTTACTCCTCACGGCCGACTGGATCCCTCGCTGCGCTGAGCTAGCTAGAGTGACGCATCAAGTCGGCCGTGTACTCCTACTCTTTGTTTCATCATGTCCCGCTCATATCGCATACAAGTGTCTCATTGGTCGGTTGGGACTTAAAGAACTACAACTCCGTAGCTAGTCTTTCCTTGAAGATTTACTCATCCCGAGAAGCAGTTCTTTAGGAGCAGTTCAGTCAGGAACAACACATCTCTAATCATTAATTCCAGTAGCCATCGCCTCGCAACAGGATCAAAATTCTTGATCTGCTCTACTCGAATGTTGTCTAGTCCAGCTGCTTTTCCCAGTTTGCACTTCCTCAGTGCTGATTCCAGTTCAATTTCAGTAAATGGTGGAGATAGGATGTAGCTCTCTTGGTTTTGCCGCCGTGTTATTGGTTTCTTATCTAGCTTTCTAGATCGGGTTGATTTTCTATTTACTACCAACTGATGGGCAATTCGACCAGTCTTTATATTAGCATATGTACTGGCTTGGGTATTGTCATTACTGAGACGACGGTGTAGTTAGGCCCTCCAAAATGGTGCCGGGAATGGCATCTGACCGTAAAATTAGGCTCTGTGTAGTTAGGCCCCTCCATGAGGTTAGGCATGCTCTCTTATGTGAATCACAATCGCCCTATTACTCAAGATGGCATCGGCAAAATCCGCGAATCCCCATTGTCCTACTACTCAAGATGGCGTCGGGAAGGGAAACTGGCCGTAAAAGTGAGGTCAGGCCCCTCCATGAGGTTAGGCTTGCTCTCTTACGCGAATGCCCATTGCCCTACTACTCAAGATGGCATTGCGAGAATGCCCATTGCCTTACTACTCAAGAAAGCGTCGGGAAGGGCGTCTGGCCGCAAAGTGAGGTTGAGCTCCTCCAAGATGGCGTCTGTAACGTTATGTTTGCTCTCTAATGCAAAATCAGCGTCAGGAAGTGCATCTGGTCGTAAAAGTGAGGTTAGGCCCTCCAAGATAGCGTCTGTGAGGTTAGGCTTGCTCTCTTATGCAAAATCCGTGAATCGACATTGCACTGCTACTCAACAAGGGGTCAATGACCTCGGGTCAGAACCCACATAAGTACACTACTAGGGGTCAATGGTCTCGTGGAAAAATGCTGATTTAGCATCCATTGTTTTAGAATCCTTGTTGCCCTATTACTAATATGAATAACCTAATTGAGAAGCATACTTGTTATTTTAATCTGTCTTTTGTAATTCTCCGAAATTTGTGTTAACGTTCTGGCCATTATTCGCATTTATTTCATTATTTTCATCATAACTCTTAAATAGTAATGCTTCCTTACAAGTCTTCAATAGTGCCAAGTTTTTAAGGCAAAAAGATAACTTAATTTTTCAATATTTATATTTTTACCAAGACATTTTTTGCTAATTTTGTAATATCATCTATGTTATTATTGGTGTTGTATTCTATATGTGTACCAACGGTACCAACAGTGCCGAAGTATTAGGCACAAGAAATATTCATTGTTTTTACCCAAGAACTGGTCGTTACTGGTAATCAATTATTGTCATAGCAATGTAAAAATAGTGGGAGTGGAAAGGACTTATTGTAGAACAGGAGACACGTCCTGTGTAAAACTACCAACTGTAAACCTTCAAACGTTTATTTTAATTTTAAAAAGTTGTTAAAAACTTGACTACGCCCTGGGTTAACCTCCACACCCCCTATTATAAACAGCGCTACCATCACCACCGCCACCAACATCACTCCCATTTTCTCTATTGCCTCTCCCGTTTTCTTCTTAAACTACGTTTTCTTCTTCCTCCTGGACTGCCAACTTCCAGTCCTCACTCGATATAGCTCCAGCGTAATCCCCATCCTCCAGCCCTCACTCCGCACATTCGCTCACACTGCTTAGGCCTACTTAAAGGAGACTGATAAAATAACTATCCCGATACTTTGCCAGCAGTGATTCGTGGTAAAAGCGCCTTACATGCCACAAACTGTACAATATACGTTGCTCCGAATATACTGGTATATGTTGGATCAGTGTCTTGTTTATGTTTTTACTTGTAAAATTGTTCTCATTGTATTTGTTGCGGTATTTGAATTACTGAAGTAATTCTCATGTGTTCCACTCAAATGCTCTGCAGGAAACCCTTAAAAGTAGAATCAAAGTACTGTTGGATTTGTCCGGAGTTGTTTTGGCGACAATGGTCGATTTAAACTTGAACTGCTATGTTTCGCTTATGGCGCCGGGAGCAACGACTGCCCCACGCTATTGTGTTTCCGAACTATGTGATGTAAATATGGATAATAAATTAGTATAAATCGTCTTCCGTGTATGGTTTACATCATGAGCTACCAGTGAGAGGTTGTTTAACCAGCAAACTGAGAAAGTGAGTACTTCATCACAATCTGAGTCACGAAAGGTGGAACCAAGTAAACACGTCATTTTTGTCCACTGCACGCGTCATAATTAGGGATAGGAATAGACATTGGCAGACACGTAGTGCTCTATTAGGTTCAGGCTCCCAATCCTGTGTTATTTCAGAGTCTTGTGCCAATCGATTAAGGTTGCATAAAGAACCTAACAGAACGCCTGTCCAGAGAATAGGTGATACCGTTTCAGAAAACAAGTACAGTGTTCCAATAGATCTTGGCTCATGCACTAATGGCTTTACAACTTCAGGAAATTGTTTTGTGCATCCTAAGGTAACGGATGACTTACAGGTCACATTATTGATTCTGCAAAATGGATCATTCCCCAACACATTGTTTTAGCTGATCACGAGTGTTTTATGCCCTCTGAAATCGACGTCCTTCTAGGCGATGGGGTCTGTCCGCACATTCAGCAGCCAGGCGGGCTCACCAACGATGCTGTTCTTCAGGAAACCAAACTAGGATGGGTTTTAACTGGAAGATACATAATTGGCGAACATCTTTCAGGCGTTTCATGACGGCCGGTACTGTCTGCTTTGCTAAGACAGATACTGAAGTCCAACAGCAGAATCGAAGATTTTGGGAGGTTGATGACTTACATCAGACTCCGTGTTCGAAGGAAGAAGAGCAATGTGAAGAATACTTCTTGCAACATACCAAGAGAGATCCTACAGGAATGGCAGCCAGGCGTTTCTACCATCTAGAGAGAATATTGCACAAACAACCCAGTATGAAGCTAGAATAAATTCATGAAGGAGTACGAAGAATTAGGGCACGTGTTGTATTTGACTGTTCCACTAGTTCCAGCAGTGAGCTTTCCTTGAACGATTTACTTGATGTTGGGCCAACAGTACAGCAAGATTTGTGTTCTATAACACCAGGTTCCGGACTCACGAAATCGTGTTAACTGCTGACATGGAGAATATGCATAGGCAGGTAAAGGCCGATGAAGGAGATCGCACATAACAGCGTATTCCCTGGAGAAACGATTAATCACTGCCCTTAAAGGAATATCAGCTCAAGACCGTTACCTATGGTATAGCAAGCGCCCCGTTCCTTGAGACACGATGATTATTTCAGATTTCAATGGAAGCCCCTCATGAACTTCCCAGAGAATCTGAAACGCTAGTACACGATATTTATGTTGATGACTATAAGTCTGGATCACAAGCTATACATGAAGCTCTCCTGGTGCACCAGAACTTCATATAATTGTTCAGAAAGAGTGATTTTTCACTTCGAAAATGGTGCAGTAATCATCCAACAATTTTTGAGAATGTTCATTCAGAGTGTCGAGAGACTCGACTTTCTCTGCAGTTAGACAATGATGCGAATGTAAAGACATTAGGCCCGGTTTCATCAACACATGTTAGTACTTAACAAGGTGTTAAATCATTTTAACATACGATTTAAGAAAATTTGCGTTTCATCAACAAATGTTAACATTAACAAATGTTAAACTGCGTATTAAAGTTAACATCAGCCATTTCCAATGTTAATTGGCTAACATTAGCATTTAGCAACCTGTTCCAAAATGGCTGCTGTGAATCTCGCTTTCGAGGCGGAATTGCTCTATTGAGATCTTTTACAAAACAATCCTGATCGAAGAAGAGTTCAGCGACGTAATGACTTCTTTCTCCAATGTTGCAGATACTCATAATATTACGAGTTTTTGCTACTGGTTATTTTCACATAATGGCCGGAGACAATGCTGGAATTTCTAAAGCCACTGTTAATAGAGTTGTTTGTCGAGTGTCTGCAGCAATAGCATCCATGAGAAGGAGGTATATAACATTCCCTTCAGTACAAGAGCGTCAGCAAATTATCCGCTACTTCTACGAAATAAGCCGTTTTCCTGGTGTTTGTTCTACGTGCAATAGATTGCACACATGTAAGAATCCAATCACCTGGATGCAATTGGGCCGAAATATATCGTAATCGAAAGGAATATTTCTCTGTTAATGTTAATGTTCAGGTGATTAGTGAGCCTAACCTCCAAATCAGGGATATACTTGCTAGGTGGTCTGGTTCTGCACACGACAATACAATATTTAATAACTCCCATATCGGAGCACAGTTTGAAGTGAGACAATTAACGAAGGATTTAGTTAGGTGACAGCGGATACCCGCTAAAAAAAGTATCTGTTTACCCCATTGAAACCCTCGCGGACTTTTCCCGCGCCTCGTCCTTTTCTTTTATCGTCAAGCCATCTGTGCGCTTGCACTCAATAACTTATATATATTTACTAACTAATTCAATTAACAACTCTTCTTCGAAGGAGGAAAACTTAGAACTACGATTCTGTTTCACTTCACGCGCCATATTTTACACCTGTGCTCAAACAAAAGCGCATCGGATCGCGCTGTAAAACAGCATGTTCGTGCCACTGCCTCCTTGATTCGCACAAGTTCGCAATATTGGGAAAGTTAACAGTCGATAAGTTAACATTTCACAATAAAAGTTTGATGAAACGCAAGAAACCTAACAAGATGTTAAATTTCTAACTCCGTATTAACTAACTACTTGTTAGTATATATTTAACATGTGTTGATGAAACCGGGCCTAGGATTGGTATAGCATCCAGTATGTGCAAGAGTCAGATAGTTAATAACGTTAAACCAAATCGCCACGCCCCACCATTTTCTAAACACAGAGTTCTCGCAATAGTTTCACCTATGTTTGACCTCTTGGAACTCATTAGTCCAGTGATAATTTTGGGCAAGATATTTCTACAACAGTTGTGGCAAGAGCAGGCTATGTGGAATTAACCTTTGAATCCAGAAATGACACGTGCTTGGGAAGTACTGTACTATCAGTTACCGTCCTTTGAGAATATTCGAATCGGTCGTCGTTTTCCGGTTGGCGGACTTATAACAGATATTGAGATGCAGGGATTTTACGACGACTCTGAGAAGGCTTACGGCAGCTGTATATATATAGATCAACTAGTACCCAAGGTACTACCTCAGTCAGACTACTATGCTCTAAATAACTGGTCGCTCCTCTGGAAAGGTTGTCACTTCCTCAACTAGAGCTCTGTGGAGCCCTTCTTAATGTACGATTGGTCAAGAAGTTTATCCTTGCCCTGAAACTGTCGTTATCCAAAGTCAACCTGTGAACAGAATCAACCATCGTCTTGGCATGGATAGCTGCTACATCTACAAAATGGAATTGTGGCAAAGAGTGTTTCATAAATTCAGTATAGTACTGAGAACAGTGAATGGAGACATACGGCATCTCAAGACAACTCATCAGACATTATAACAAGAGGATGTTTTCTTAATGAGTTTGGTAAAACTAGTTTATTGTGGTAAGGACCAAGCTGGCTACTGCAAAACCATGATCTGTGGCCGACCTCTGCTGGTACTAGACAAACCTAACGCTACCTGAAGAAAGGTAGAAGATGTCGTGTAATGTTAAAACGATTCCTGAGTATACCCAGGATATTAACCGCTTTTCCAAATTCACCAAACTTCAGCGTGTTGTAGCATACTGTCTAATATTTGCAAGAAATTGGAGGATAACTCGAGAGTGCAGAGCAACAGGTGCACTATACCTTCTAGAACCCAACAGCTCAATTCTCCACTGCATACGAATAGCTCAGTTGACATCGTACTCTAAGGAAATTCATCGCTAGCATTCAAAGAAACCTATTCAGAGCAAGAGCAAACTGAAGTCCTTAAATCCCATGTTAGACAATACCAATATCCTGAGAGTGGGAGGAAGAATAGAACAAACCAACATACCGAATGAACAAATGCATCAGGCGACACTGCCAGCACATCACCCCCTCACGAAGTTGATTGTTGAAAAAGAGCACAGGCGTATGTTACATGCAGGCGGACAACTTCTACTATCATCGATTAGACAGCGATATTGGATTGTTAATGGAAAAAACGTCATTCGACAAATTTCGCATCGTTGTTTGATAAGTCAAAAATTGAAGTCAAACACTGCTCAACAGCTGATGTGTCGGCTGCCACGCCCTCGTGAAGAGGCAGTTTTATAGCTGTGGAATATACTATGCTGGGCCGTTCTATGTAAAGAATTTTATTAACTGCTTTTCCAAGCTCACCAACCTGCAGCGTATTGTAGCATACTGCGTAATATTTTGTTAAGAATGAAGCCATATTTTTCAGTGTAGACTTAGTTAAATGTAGCAAAACATTACAGTCTGTCAAACACACAGTAATTAAAATATATATTATAACAATATAAACATGCCTGTAAAAATACAAACTACTACACCAAAAAGGACATGTTTCGTTCCCAGATTTTATCAAATTACTTAAAACATGATTATATATGTACAGTATTGTTTACGTTGCGTAAACTTGTCAATGATAGAGAGTTTAGTGATAACATGAACCAGTAATGACAAAAAATAAATTTACAATATGAACATAATGAAAAACTTACGTACTTATCTAGACTGCCGTTGCCACCAAACACTATTTCAGAACTGTGGTCATTAAAGTTTTTGGTAAAGTACACTGCTCGCGGAGATGGGAAGGGAAGCATGGGAGGGGCCTTGTGGAGCGTTGTGGATCTCTCCTATTGGATGATAAAATCGAGTATACCGTACCATGGAGAGGAGAAGCGGAGTAGTGCGGAGCGACTGGAGCGCTGTTGAACCTTCTATCAACATTGGAGAGAGGAGAAGGTTATTAACCACTTCATGTAAAAAGGTACTTTTATTTAATATGGATGAATGCAAATTAATGATTTTAGGTGAATAATGTAAGGAATTGAAATAGGGACTAACTATTACATGTTGTTATTATTATGATAAAAGCTAATTTAATGAGTAAGTGTTGTCCAGATTTTATGTGGGTAGAGCGAAGAGGGGGATTTTTAAAATGTGTATGGTCATTTAGGCTAGTTACATTAACATTTTTGCGATGTAAACTTCTATTGCTTCTTTTATATCAAAGATATACTGTTATTTTCGATGTGTAAAATTTTTTGATCAGTTTTGATGTCTGTGAAATGGTGTGAACAGTCCTATATGTACTCCCCGAAGGCTGAATTCCGATTATATCTGATCGCTTTTTTGTGTTCTTTGTATCTCGTGTGGAAATTACGTTTCGTTTGACCTATATATGTGGCATTGCAGTTAGGTTCTTGGCACTTGAGTTCATATATTCCTAACTTTGAGAAACGGTGTTTTTTGCTTAGGTTTCATTTGCTGATGTGTCTCTGTAGTGTGTTGTTCTTTCTAAAGGCTCCTTTAAAACCTTGTTTCTTGAAAATTGTATTATCCGCACGCTTTATCTTGGTGCATTTGAGTACGGGGCTGAAGAGTAAGGAGGGAGCTGTCCCGCTATCGATAGTGCTGTCTGGTGCTGCCAACTGAATGAAAATGAAATCTGAATTGAATCGAGAATATGATCCATCGATATGAAATTTCTAAACCGTTATCATCTTAAGCCAACAACTATGTCACACACACATTATATAACATTATAAAACTTTTCTCGATGCGAATCTTGTTCCTAGCATGAATTCTATACTTTGGCTTTGTTGTGTAAACAACAACAGTACTAGTACGTAAAGTGTACGCCAGATGTCGCACAACGATGCTTATGCGATTCATAGTTTGTGTTTCAATGGTTGCCAGTACGAATCTCGAAGATCGCCGAGGTCGACCGATTCAGCTCTAGGGTGTAAATGCACCAAGATAAAGTGTGCGGATAATACAATTACACTCCAGACACAGCAGATAAACTATGAAATAAACATAAGAAAAATAGCCATGGAACCACCACACATGACAAACAAAAATACGTGGTTCTCAACTACGTTAACAGTAACACCTACAAAGTAGCTAATATTTTCAAGAAAAAAGTTTAAAAGTAGCCTTTAGAACGAACAACACACTACAGAGACACATCAGCAAGTGCAACCTAAACAAAAGAGACCCTTTCTCAAAGTCAGGAGTATATGAACTTAAGTGCCAAGAACCTAACTGCAATGCCACATATATAGGTCAAACGAAACGTAATTTCCACACGAGATACAAAGAACAAAAAACGCGATCAGATATAATTGGCATTTAGCCTTCGGGGAGCACATATAGGACTGTTCACACCATTTCACAGACATCAACACTGATCTAAAAAATTTACACATCGAACATAAAAGTATTCCTTTGAATATAAAGGAAGCAATAGAAATTTACATCTCAAAAATGTTAATGTAACTAGCCTAAATGACCATACACATATTAAAAATCCCCCCTCTTCGCTATACCCACATAAAATCTGGACAACACTTACTCATTAAATTAGATTTTATCATCATAATAACATGTAATAGTTAGTCCCTATTTCAATTATTTCATTATTCACCTAAAATCATTAATTTGCATTCATGCATATTAAATAAAAGTACCTTTTTACATGAAGTAGGTCAATAACCTTCTCTCCCCTCTCCAGTGTTGACAGAAGGTTCAACAGCACTCCAGTCGCTCCGCACTACTTCCCCTTCCCCTCTCCACGGTACGGTATACTCGATTTTATCATCCAATAGGAGAGATCCACAACGCTCCACAAGGCCCCTCCCATGCTTCCCTTCCCATAAGCGCGAGCAGTGTACTTTACCCAAAACTTTTCATGACCACAGTCCTGAAATAGTGTTTGGTGGCAACGGACTTATCATCGGAAATCTAGATAAGTAAGTTTTCATTATATTAATGCTTGTAATTTTTTTGTCATTACTGGTTAATGTTATCACTAAACCCTCTATCAATGAGAAGTTCACGCAACGTAAACAATACTATACATATATAATCATGTTTTAAGTGATTTGATAGAATCGGAGGATGTTCTTGTATAACGAAACATACCATTCTTTGTATAATAGTGTGTATTTTTATAGGTATGTTTATAGTGTTATAATTTATATAGTAATCACTGTGTGTTTGAAAAACTGAAAAGATTGTGTTACATTTATTGCGTAATATTTGCAGGAAATAGGTCAGCTAGTAAGTGCAAGGCAACAGGTGCATTATCCCTTCTAGATCTCAACAGCTCAATCCTACACTGCATACGAATAGCACAGTTGACATACATCAGTTGTAGTCCAGTCAGTTGCCTTTTTATGCCTAGCCACTAAGGCAGCTCATCTTGAGGTTGTAATCGATATGTCTACCCAAGCCTATTTAACGGCATTGAAGATAAGTGTTAGGAGTGGAATCGTGGTTGAGAGAAGGGGTGGGTTACAGAGAAGTATTTTCAGAAGGGTATACAGTCTATCGTAGAGACCGAGGAGATAAAATGGGAGGGGAGTGTTTATTCTGGTGAAGGAAACTTATTGTTCACATGAATGGTTTACCGATGAAAGGGATGAAATATTAGGGATAAAATTAGTTTGTGAAAATATGAAGAAGGTGGGAATGATAGGAACATATAGGCCTGGAAGAGAGGAAAGAGACATGGAAATATTTGAGAAAATAATATATTATACTCATAAAAACAATAATAATGATATGGTAATAATTGTGGGAGATCTAAACTTGCCTGACGTTGAATGGAATGAAGCTGCAAGTAAAGCCCATGAACAGAAACTGGCAAATAAGTTAACTTGGGAGGGAAGATTTACACAATTAGTACAAGAACCGAATCGTCTCAATAACTTGCTAGATGTATTCTTGGTTGAACCATGGGAAATTCTTGATAACACTGAGGTAATTGAAGGACTAGGTGGCCATAAGGCTGTAATAATGGATGTAGGACTCATACCGAAAATGCTTAATAAGAGAGTCACACAAGACAAGAAATTATACAGAAAAACTAAAGTTGATGAATTTGGGACTTACCTTAAATCACAATTCAGTTGTTGGATAAGTGAAGGGAGTAATGTGGATACACTTTGGGCTAAATTTAAAGGAATCGCTTGGGAAGGAGAGAAGAGATTTGTACCTGTTAAGAAGGGTAAAATGACCCCAGACCCTGTTTATTATACAAGGGAAATAAGAAAATTAAAAAGAAAATGTAGAATAGTAAACAGGAAAATCGAAGAGGGTAGGGAGAATAGAGGAACTAGAAAACAGCTAATGAGGGAACTGAATAGAGTGAAAAAGGAAGCAAAAGTGAATTATATAAATGGCATACTTCAAGAGGGTAATGACCACAAAGAGAAATGGAAAAAGCTGTATTCATATATTAGGAAGCAAAAAGGAAAAGGAATCCAAATTCCTACAATGGTGGGAGAAGGGGGTGAACACTATTGAAAAATGAGAAAGCAAATCTATTTAGTAGGGAATTCAGAGATTCGGTAGAAGATTTTCAGGAGTTGGAAACTGTACCAGAAGATAGAGAGGGAGAGACACATACGGAAACAAGAAGCTTCTCATTCACAAATGAAGATATTTTCAGAGAAATCCAACTGATTCAGCAAGGGAAATCAGCAGGAAGTAATCAAATTACTGGGGAAGTATTAAAGACAATGGGGTGGTACATAGTACCTTATTTAAAATTTATCTTTGACTATGTCATAAATAATAGTGTAATACGAAAGGAATGGAAAGAATCTATAATAATACCCATTTATAAAGGAAAGGGTGATAAGAGGAAACCAGAGAACTACAGACCAATCAGCCTGACCAGTACATTTTGTAAAATACTGGAGAGTTTAATAGCAAAGTACATCAGAGGGATATGTGATGATAAAAATTGGTTCATGAGGAGCCAGTATGGATTTAGAAAGAAATTTTCTTGTGAGGCACAACTGGTGGGATTTCAGCAGGACATATCAGATCAGTTGGATTCAGGAGGTCAGTTAGATTGCATAGCCATAGATCTTTCCAAAGCCTTTGATAGAGTGGAACATACAATATTATTAATGACGTTGGAGGGAATAGGATTGGACGTAAGGGTTATACGTTGGATAAGAACATATCTAAATTCAAGGTTCAGAAAGTCAAAGTAGGAAATAATATATCACAGGAAGAGAAAGTTTGGAAGGGAATTGCACAGGGTAGTATAATCGGTCCTTTACTTTTCTTAATATACGCAAATGATTTAGGGAACAATATAACATCAAAAATAATATTGTATGCAGATGACATAATTGTTTATAGGGAAATAAATAACATTGAGGATTGTTCAGAATTACAAAGGGATGTTGAAAGTATCCAACAATGGGTTGAAGAAAATAATATGAAGGTTAATGGAGGCAAATCAACTGTTACAACATTTACAAACAGGAGCTTTAAAACTGAATTTGAGTATACTTTGGATGAGGTAGTTATCGCAAAAGATGTCAAGTGCAAATACTTAGGTGTGAGATTTGAAAGTAATTTGCACTGGGAGGGTCATGTTGATGACATTGTTGGGAAAGCATGCAGATCGTTACATGTCATAATGAGGCTACTTAAAGGATGCAACAAAGAATTAAAAGAAAAAGTTTCTTAAGTATGGTTCGTCCATTATTGGAATATGCAAACAGCTTTTGGGATCCTCACCGAGAATACCTAATAAAAGAAATAGATAGTGTGCAGAGGAAAGCAGCAAGATTTGTAACAGGGAATTTCAGGAGAAAAAGTAGTGTATCAGAAATGTTAGAGGAGCTTGGGTGGGGAAATTTAAGTAAGAGAAGGGAGAAAACTGGACTTACAGGATTATATAGAGCCTATACAGGAGAAGAAGCAAGGGGAGAAATTTGTGAGAGGCTTCAGTTGGAAAATAATTATATCGGCAGAACTCACCACAAGTATAAAATTAGAAGGAATTTTAGCAGAAGCGATTGGGGTAAATTTTCATTCATTGGGAAGGGCGTGAAGGAATGGAAGAGTTCACCAGGGGTAGTGTTTGATTCTTTTCCAAAATCTGTACAGATATTGAAGAAGAGAATAAACAGCAACAGAGAAAAATGAAATGTTGGATGGCATTCGACCCGTGCAGGATATTGTAAATAAAAACTGTGTGTGATTAAATTAATTCCATTCCCTAGTCTATGGAGTCTGGACAGCCGAAGTAGGGGACCGCCTGTCGGGGTGAAGTACAACGGGGACTTCGAGGGCCCTGAGACCGCTACGGTAGCTGTGAATGCCCTTTAGGAACTCTGAAAAGTGGTGGCCAAAGAGGCTCTGGTTAAGACGTAGCAGGCCGTTATGCTACTTAGGTTCCAAATTGGGTAAAAAAGTAAATAAGTAAATAAATGTAATGTTAATTTTAATCTTATACCAGTTGTATAGTATTATTAGAAGTAATTTCACATACTGTATATGAGTTGACTATGTTTGTAAGTACAGGAGCTATTATAAATAGAATTTTGTAAACAATATGAATTTATTATGGATGAGGTGTGTGTTTAATAGAAAAATTGTTAGCGTAAATTGTATAGGCTAATATTGTATTCTAGGAAAATTTTCTTCTTCTCTTGTTAATTTAAAAATTTAGTGCTTGACAATAATGCATTTTAGTGTATCATTTGCCACCGAGATAGACACCTCATTTGCAAATAAAGAGAGTTTGATTTGATTTTTGTCTCACGTCGTGACCAATGTCAGTCCATCTGCAGCAACAATGGGACAAACGTCGCTGCAGCCGACGGAGAAATTCGTGCAGTGATTAAGTCGTATCAACAGCAAACGGAGGTCAGAAACTTCATAGAACAAGAAGGAATAACACGCGGATCTTCATCCCTCCTGGAGCACAACACTTTATGAACTTGTCTTTAATTTGTTCTGAATTATTTGTGTTGATTTCAACTTGATTATGTCTACCTTTGCATGTGTATATTTTAAGAAATTTATATTTCTTGGCGGCCGGTATGTTAGGACAGTGACTTTCTTAATGTGTTTATTTTCTCATATTGTTCTTATTGTATGTTTTGTGGTATTTGAATTATTGAAGTAGTTCTCATGTGTCGTGCTCAACTGCTCTGTCGGACTCCCTTAACAATAGGATGAAAGACTGTTGGATTTGTCTTGGTGACAATGGTCGACTGTAAATTTGAACTTGAGCTACTATGTTTCGGTTATGGCGCCGGGAGCAACGGCCGCCGCGCGCTATTGTGTTTATGAACTAAATATGTGATGTAATTACGGTATAGATAATAAATTAGTATTAATTTTCTTCATTATATGTTTTGCACCATGAGCTACCGGAGAGATGTTTTATCAGCAAACAAACACCTATAATATGGTTCTATATAAATCTAGAAGCCTGATGAATAGTGGTCAGTGGTGGTGGTGCTTATTGTCTTATGGGGAAGTACAGTTAGGCAACCATACCCTCTTAGCACTAGTCGGACGACAAAATGGAAGATTCCAGACCCTTCGAAAAATGAAGATATCGGCAACAGAAAGGGATGGGACGTGATGAAGGACTCTTGAGGCCCTGCAAACTAATTAACAACGGGATCAGAAGAGCGCAAGAGTTGACCGGAGGAAGATCCGACAGGAAATACGAAAGCAAGGAGTTTGAAACAACTAAATGGAAACAATGTTAGACTCACTAGGAATGCCGTGTTTCCCAATCTGCGCTCCTAGTTTCAGAATCTCTCGGGTCCCTCTTTTACTTTCCTGAGGACCGTCGTAGAGTCAGAGACTGGAGCAGCTATTGCGAGTGTGGAACAGTGTAATGGTCGTTTTGTGAGAGTATTGTCCTGCTGTTTAGCACTGTTGAACTGATGCTGTTTAGTTGTACATTGCATGTAACTGTGGAATTCCTCTGGAGTAGGATCCAAGGAACAGCCATCGTGTGTTGTGTGGTCCGTAGCCCTGTGTTCAAATTCAGCCATCGGCACGCATCTGCGGTGTGGGGTGACTGGACTAGTGAGCTTGTCAGTCAGGATTATAGCTTCCTTCAGGTAAAGAATGTTCAGCTGGGGTCCTCGGCCAACCCACAGGAAGGATGAGTCGTGAATATTCTTAGTTATAACAATAATCTCTTGCAATGTAACCTTGATAGTATTTTCATTGAATTCATTCATTTTCAACATGCTTTTCTTTCTGGAGTGAAAACGTTTAACTTATTCTATTTGATAGGTAGATCTAGTATTCTGAAGAAACGGTTTGATCCTCTTTAGACTTTGAGAAGTGTCTTCTCAGTTTTCGAGTGGTCGGTGGAACTGTAATCAGTAAGGGAGACACTATCACAGTATTCGCTAGAGCGAAAGAACTGTACTCCACTATTCCTGAAACCGGTCCTTTCGTACAAAATTTTCTTCCCACTCATCACTTTGTTCTTGTAATATGTGACTTTAGAAGATCCAGTCAATATTGTACGTCACTCACGATTTCTTCCTTCATAGAAAAATGTTTCGCATATTCGCCGAAATTAAGAGAAATGTTCAACCTTCAGACAGCAAGTAGATTCAATCAATGGGCTCTCTTTTCAGTAATAATAATAATAATAATAATAATAATAATAATAATAATAATAATAATAATAATAATAATGCGAATAAAACACCGTCTGTTTTACTCCCCTTGATTTATTTCAGGGTAAGCCAATAAATACACACACACACACACACAATTTTCTTCAACCATGACTGACCACGCTCGCTAACTGCTATTATTAAGTCCCTCACAGCAGAACTCCAGCTGGACATTCTTTACATGAAGGAAGCCAAAATCCTGATTGATAGTCCTTTCACTTGTGCTCACTAGTCCAGACACCCCACACCACAGGTGCGTGCCGATGGCTAAGTTTGAACACAGGGCTACGGACCACACAACACACGATGGCTGTTCCTTGGTTCGACTCCAGTGGTGTACACAGTCGTATACAATACACAACTAAACAACAACAGTCCAACAGTGGTAGGCAGGACAGTTCTCCTCAGAAAACGACCATTAACGCTGATCCAATTACACTCACAATAGCTACTCCAGTCAATGACTGCACGACGGTCCTCAGTCCACAGAACACACACACACACACACACACTGACTCCAGTGGGACAATGACGGCTGCCAACAGCCATCTTCAGTCCACCTACTCACTGGACACTCCGACGTAACAAATACTCCTCGTGCAGACTCCGATGGGACACTAGCGATAGCCAATGCATCTATCACCCTCAGCCCAGCACTGAGTCCCACGCTGAGTAACTGCTCGCGGCTAGCTCGGGTGATGTGTACCGAAATATTCGCGATGCACCTCGCAGAATAACACGGGGAAACCAGACGAAGAGAACAGTACACGGAAAGCCCAGCTATGCTCTCCAGGTTGGCTGGGAGCTCCCCGGGTGTCGTCCTGATTGTGAACAAGTGGGTACCTGAAGGGGATGATTTGGGTTTGACACACATTAGTGAGTCCATATTGCGAACAATTGGGTACCTGAAGGGGATGATTTGGGTTTGACACACATTAATGAGTCGAGATTGCGGCCATAAAATAAAATCCTATAATAACTAAAATTATCGCCACAATAAATAAAAACAAAAAACAGATAGACACTGATCATAAAATGGTTTCAAGTAGTTACCTACATCATTGGAATCACAAACCAACATTTTATATTAAACTATTTAAACATAATCATGTGAGAACATAATGAGCAACAATTTATCATTTTATATATGTCACGCTGCTTACCAAGGTGGATTGTGGCAGCAGTATGCATCACTAGAGGCACCTACAGTCTTCTGAACTTCTTTAGAAAGCCGTTTTAATTATTACGAGGGAGATTTGAATTTATTCACAAACCAGCTCTGGCAATAAAGATAGCGGCCGCCAGGCCTTGTCATTCTAAATTAACCTAACATATGACAATCCCGTCACCTAAAATAAATTATATATTTACAGTCACTATTTACAAATCTACATTTACGACTTTCCTCAGCAGCTTCAGCACTACTGCAGAAAAATTAACCCTCAGTTGGTACACCGAGTTCTGGTACACACAATTGTAATACTGGGTAATACACCAAAAAAAAGCATGTAAGAAAAAAACCCTCTTGTTTTCAAATAAACTGTCTTTCACTTCTTATGTTTTATTTTGAGAATAAAAAATAATAAGTATTCTAAAGGCCTTGTCGATGCAACCACTCACTTCTTTCATTGGCATAATGATAATACCGGGCGAGTTGATAGTGGGTTCGAATTCCACTGTCGGCAGCCCTGAAGGTGGTTTTCCGTGGTTTCCCATTTTCACACCAGGCAAATGCTGGGGCTTTATCTTAATTCAGGCCATGGCCGCTTCCTTCCAACTCCTAGGCTTCTCCTATCCTATCGACGCCATAAGACCTATCTGAGTTGGTGCACCGAGTTCTGGTACACACAATTGTAATACTGGGTAATACACCCAAAAAAAATGCATGTAAGAAAAACCCTGTTTTCAAATAAACTGTCTTTCACTTCTTATGTAATACTGGGTAATACACCAAAAATAAGCATGTAAGAAAAAACCCTCTTGTTTTCAAATAAAGGCCTAACCACCACCACTAACCACAGTTACTACTCAACGGGAAATTAGAAATTAGAAAGCAGAGCGCGGCAGCTGAGTGTAAACTTATGCACTGAACTGTCCTTGTAGCAGGAGCTCTCTTAGGAGGGCATACGCTACGCGTTATAATAGTCCAATGTGCGCATGCGCTCCCAGATGTCTTCCTAGCTGGCCCGATCTATAGTAAAGATAATGAAGATCTATGCAAAGTATATAGAGTGTAAGAAACACGACATAAAGATACTGGATAAGAAAATAAATTCATGGAAAGCCGTGACAGAAGAATTCAATGCTTTGAGTGATGGAAAACGCAGTGAAGAGCAAGTTAAAATTCTGTGGAAGGACTTAAAAGCGAAGGTTAAAAAAATCAGAAAGTCATGGACACGCCGGAAAAATTTAAACCTGATGGTGGTTTCTTCATACAGATTACCTACATCCACAGCGGAATTGTTTCCCATTATCACACCAGGAAAATGCTGGGTCTATAGGCCTACCTTAATTAAGACCACGGCCGCTTCTTTCACACTTCTAGGCCTTTCCTACCCTGTCGTCGCCATAAGACCTATCTGTATCGGTGCGGCGTTAAGCAAATTGTAAAAAGATGAAAAGAAAAATACCCCTTCCGATTTCTGAGAAGTTCACCGTTGTCACCTGATGGGCAAATAAAGGGAATATGCGTGCAGTCAGTTGCACCCAAGATGTATGGGAACCTGCCAACGTGAATTATTTCCTTTTATTTTCCGAACTTGCCTTTGTTGGCAGGACCTAGTGTTTACAGTGCACTATGTCTTCTGGTATGGGCTAGAGTAATTTTGTTACTTTCATTGATCTGTCTCTGTCTTATACTTGGCTTTGACAATGTGAAAGTGACTGAGGTATGAGCGAGTAAATGCCATTCCTTCTACAGCCAGTCCCTGCTATGAATGGTGTGAAAATGTTGCTCATAGGGTCAGTTGGTGCATGCATTTCAGTGGGCTTGGCAGACTGATATGTAATAGGAACTTCTGGCTCGGTAAGGAAAGCAACGGAAAACTACCTCACTCCTCATTTCCCTAGTATGCCTCTTCAGTGATTCCTAGGCCATCTATGACTGCTGACGGCGGAGCTGTTGAGGATCCAACCAGCCTTAGGGCTGAAG
The DNA here is from genome assembly GCF_040414725.1 of Anabrus simplex. Lineage (NCBI taxonomy): Eukaryota > Metazoa > Arthropoda > Insecta > Orthoptera > Tettigoniidae > Anabrus > Anabrus simplex. Next base: position 485,145,485 of record NC_090265.1, read on the forward strand.
ACTGGACATACACATTTTCGGAACAATCATCATCACTTGCAGGCGTACCTCCCTCTTAACGTCACTAGTGCGGTAAACGTTAATTAGATCACCGGCAACTATACTGAAACGTTCCGGTGCGAAACACTCGTAGGGCTCACAACAACTGTAATTTGGGAGATACAACAAACTTAAGACAGGAATTCAGCTATACGTGATCTCCAAGTAGATTTAGAAGGTAAGTAAAAGATTCCTTCCTAAGACAAAAAAACGTTCCTGAAACTCTCTCCGTGTGCACATTATACGGCTCTCACATTTCACGCACTGTACACGCTATTGCACTTCCCGTCGTTTCTCTGTCGAGATCGTCAATATAATCTAAGTAATAAATAAACACGTTCGAAACGTCTTCTTCTCGTATACGGCACAATATCATCATTAGTCAACAAGTCTAAACCTAGCTTACACCATGCACGACGTGAGAGTAAATTCTAACCTATATTTGTGCGTTATTTACTTCTTTAGTAATATACTACAAGATGGTGCTCTTCAATATTTTACTGTTGTAGTAATTTAGTCCAGGTGTATCTAAAAGGACTAAAATACTTGGGAAGTAATTTACTCTCGTATGGTAGTCGCCGAATGCTGACTTCAAGAGTACTTTACTACGGAAGTAGAACTTACTCTTGGTTGGTGCACGCCACCCTAAAACTGACAGCCGAAGGTCCACTGTGAGCCAGTAATTAGTGAATATTTTCATTCATTGTCGAGTATAATTGTGTGTGTGTGTATTCTTTGGGTTATCCTCGATCAGGGGCGGATCCAGGGAGCAGTTTCAAGGGAGGGAACTTTGACCATCAGCCCTAGTGGGTTTGAAAATTTAGCAGGAGGAGGTGTTTGGAGTAATCCCACAATATAATTAACCGTACACTTTGAACTGTTTGAAAGTGTTTCTAGACACCAGAAAGTGAATCAATCAGTCAATCAATATGTTTTATAAAGGTATTAGTCTTGGTGGAAAATTTCAAGTAAAATAATCATTGAAAGGCCCCAGTCACTAGGAGCCGGCATATTGAGGTGATGCAATCTAGACAGCCAGCGTGTCAATTTCGACGTTTCGTTTTACTCCGCCAGATCGTAAGTTTTGAATAAATTTTGTCGGGAAGACGCAAAATGTACCAACAGAGATCTATGACATCGCACCACATGGAACGGCGAGGACTTTTCTTGTAGCCTTCAGCAATCCGATTCCGTCCGATCGGTGTGGAAAATGTACGAGTACTACATTCCCCAATTTGCAACCATCAATAATAGGTCAATGACTGGTGGTGGAGGTGGTGGTTATTGTTTCAAGAGGAAGTACAATTAGGTAACCGTTCTCTATTAACACGTACAGTAGTAGAGGGAAAACGTGAAAGGGATCCAGCACTTCGAAAAATAAAGGTATCGGTCAAAGAAAGACAAGGTCCACGAAGGGCGTGAACATGAAGGACTCCGTCGCCTCAAATGCTCTAAAACCGTCGGGGTCGGAAAAGAACAAGAGTTGATCAAGGGAGACAATGACTGGATGCAGCCGCGAGTTGGTCGAATCTCTCCAGCTACAGTGGGTATATATTGCCTGTATCCAATAGACAAAGTGGAAAGGTGCGAAAACCTATGACATTGGTGAAGAATAAAAGCTCCAGTAACATGGCACAACATCCTGCCAAAATGGTGTGGCAATTGCCGCCTCCGAAAGATTGTGATATAACTTCACCTACATAGACCGTATATACGATCGCTTGATTGATATCCGAGTTGTCGCCAGATCAACAATAGTACGCATCGTCTCCTGTTGTGCACCACAGCTAGGGGAACAAAACGGATATCGGACAGAAAGGGAGTCATAATCCACTCTACTGACGTCAGCGAACATCTGTAAATCGTTGTAGATCTCAACAGCCATATTGGGTACTCAAGGGAGGGTTTGGAATGAGTGCATGTTTATTCAGGTTTGGCATGTGTAACGATGCTGGTCAATGCGCCTTGGCAAACGTAACTGTGTTATTCAAAAAACGCCTGTCCCACATTATCACATATAGCAGTGGTCATCGCAAGTCGCAAATCGATTACTAGATGGTGAAGAAGAAGGATGTGAGGCTAGTAATAGTCTGTAAAGTGATACTATCAGACAACATCACTCCTCAGCATATACTTCTGGTTCTTGAATTTCAGTTTCACCCTCTAGTCTGACAGTGCTAATGGACACCATCTTTCCCTCCTGAATACTGACCTGGGGTGTGATCGCTGCACAGATTCGACTGAGTGCGGAAGACATATTAGGACTGACAAAACCGTGAATGCATTTCGTGGACAAACAGGTCTGGTGGTGGAATGACGAGATCTAGCGTGGAGCGAAATACGAAACCAGCAAGAACTGAAAACGATCTGGTCCGCTATAGGGAACTCAAATCTCTCACCAAATGAACAGTGGCAACTACCAAGGACAATTACTTTAATGGTTTCTATGAACAGTTGGATAAACCTGCAGGAGCCAATACTATCCATAGGATTACCAGATCTTGTCATCGTGCCACTGAAGATATTGGTCATATCATCAAGGACGAACACTGACATCTCCTTCGAAAACCCTACTTAGACACTGATGTGAGCACTTCACAGTCATTTGTAATGATGAGTTCCCACATCCAACTATCCCCATAGCCAATCCAGTGCAGAGTGCAGATCCACACACCACTCCTGTCGAAATTGCAGCTGCCATCCGCGCAATTAAAAACAGCAAAACAACTTGCCATGATGACATCCTTATTGAAATCTAGAAGGAGATGTGCAATGTGGAATTTAATTTATAGCAAAATTCTTCAACAGATGCGTCGAAGACAATGACATACCACCCACGTGGAAGACCAGTATCTGGAAAGGCAAGGATGATGTTACTGTCTGTGCCAACTACCGCCTAATTCGTCTCCTCTCCTCTGACACACCATGAAATCTTTGAGCGGGTGATTTACGCACACGTAGAAGCATCAGTACTGTCTCATAAAACCACAGTGGCTTTGATAAAGATGCTATACATGCTATTCGGTTGCTGGCAGAGGGGCACAGAGAGAAGAGAGGAACGGTCCTTATGGCCTTTCTAGATTTATGAAAATGTATATGACCGGGTTCCCCATGCACTCATCTGGTATTTGCTCCTTACGCATGGTGTCGTGTCCCGGATAAATATGTCCGTTGGGTTCAGCTCCTCTACCAAAACTCCATAAGCTCTGTCCGCTGTGGAGCTAGCATCACAGCACCATTTGACATTCGAGTGGGAGATCATCAAGGATCCGCCCTGACACCACTCCAGTTCATCATGTGCATGGACACAGTAACCACGCATGTGGACTCCACGGACTCTTGTTTACGTAAATGACGTTCTTCTAGTTAGCGACTCATGAAAGGTGCTTAAAGAATTGGTTACCCATTGGAAAACAAGGCTGGAAACTTTTAGATTACAGGTAAACCTCGCAAAAACAGCATATATGGAGTGCGGCACCCTGACAAAGGAGACAATCTTGGCCGACGACATTCCACTACCGACGACATTTGCGTTCCGTTACCTTCTCTCCCACATGATAGCTGACGGTGACACTCGTAGACGCTCGATCTCAAATTAAAGCCGTCTGGTTGAAGTGAGCCAGGTACTGGGTGGTGCCCTTTGTAACAGCAAGTTCCCCCTGTATCTCAAATCGAAGATCTATCGCACAGTCGTCTTACCCCCCCCTCCCCCCCCCAGTAATACTGTATGGAGTGGGATGTTTGCCGGCGATGATGATGCTTGTTGTTTAAATGTGTCTAACATCTAAGGTCATCTGTCCATATCTTATTTATTTAATCGTATGGTGATAACTACAAATTCATAAGTCCAGGTTCAAGTGTTTCAGCAACTCTACAGCACTTTCTGAATGATGAAACAGGTCGCTAGGGCTTCCAGAGTAGGCATTAAGAGGGCAGTACAGGATGACATGGTCCACGGTTTGCTCCTCTTCACTGCAATCGCGCATTGGAGAATCCATCCAACCCCACTCATGGCGTAAGAAATTGCAGCGTCCATGCCCAGTTCTCAGTCTGTTGAGGCGACACCATAGTTTTCTTGGAAGGTTGAATCCCTTCATTTTCTGAGTTGGATTTAGTTCATGAGCATTAGTTACAGGTGTTTAATTTGACCACTCATCCCGCCAGTACACTTGCTCGTCTCCTAGATCGAAGTCGTAGTGGCGTTGGGTAACAAAAGTCCTGGTGAACTGGTAATGAGGGAGATTAGCAGATCGCCTTTGCTTCTCTCAGCAGAGCTTCCTTTCTCCTTAGGTGGGGTGATGAAATATGAATAAGTACGGGTAACCAGTGGCGAGGTATTGACTTTACAGTACCAGTTATGCAGCGCATGGTATCATTAAGCTTAGTATCCATTTTATGCACATGTGCACTTTCCAGCCATACCGGGGCACAGTATTCCGCTGCAGAGTATACAAGGCTGATATCCTTTAATCGTAATCAGTCAGCCGAGGCTCCCCAGGAACAACCACAAAGCTTGTGCTGGATGTTATTCCTTGTAGTGATTTTGTGAGAGAACTTAGTGAGATGTACTTTGTAGCTCAGAGTTCTGTCCAGTGTGACTCCCAGATATTTCGGGAACGGGTTGTACTTTAGTTCTTCACCAAGGGATGAAATAGATCGCTTGTAGTTTGCGAGTCGGTTTCTGAGATGGAAACATGAAACCTCGGTCTTAGAAGCACTTGGGATCAAACGCCAAGACTTGAAGAATGTCGCCATTTTGACCAAGTCTGCTGAAAGAATGCCTACTCTATCCTCAAAATTTCTGCTTTGAGCTACCAATGCAATGTCGTCTGCATAGATGAACTTAGTAGCTGCGGTTGATGGTAAGTAACGAATGTAGTGGTTGAAAAGAACTTGGACCAATACTGATCGCTGTGGCAGACCGTTATTTAATTTTCTTTTGCGACTTTTAGAATTACGTAGGAATACTACAAACTCTCCCACAGATCATGTTGGAAATTAAGTTTGCAATTTCCAAGCAGGGAATTACTTCCATCACTTTAAGAATTAGTCCATGTCGCCAGACAGTATCATATGGACTTGTCAGGTCAATAAAGACAGCTGTTGATTTTAACTTCTTGTGGAAGCCTGCCTCGATGTGAGCGGTAAGAGACAACACTTGATCAGTAGAGCTACGATTTCTTCTGAAACCAGCTTGTACCGGAGGGAGTACAGCTTCAATAAGTGGTGCTCTCCTAGCGAGGAGGACTCGTTCCAAGAGTTTATAAATGAAACTGAGAAATGCTATTGGGTGGTAGTTTTCAGGTCTCTGCTCCGACTTTCCGAGTTTAAGAAGGGTGATCAATTTCGACAGTTTGAACTGCATTGGCAGATTGTTAGTCTGAAGGACGTAAGTAAAAACGAGAAGTGCCTTTATGCTATGTGGACCCATATTTCGAAGGATTTCGTTGTAGATATTATCTGGGTCAGCAGCCTTACCGGTTTTCAGCATTTTGATAGCAGCTTCAACTTCCTCAATAGAGAATGGCCTGGACAGTTCCTCATTATCCTTTGTTCCGTGTTTGAGCTTGGTGAGCTTACGTTACACAATTTTTGTATGGCATTTATCTCACTTGGTTCAGGTGACTTCAACCATTCTATTTGCAATGGCATCTGGGCTCAAATTAGTGCACGGCTTTTAAAAATAATGTTTACCTTTTTCCTCTCCTATTCTTGTCTAATGACCGTAGCAACTGTGAACCTACTTCATGGCCGCCTGTTGTCTGATATTCTTCATACAGAGCCTCACTTTCTGGATTCCAAACGGACACATATTTTCTGAAACTTCTCTGAATGTTCGATTTGATACCTGAAATGACTAAGCTGACGAAGTCGTCATAGTTACTGGCAGTTGGTTCTAGATTTATATCACACAGCTTCTGATCAAGACCTTTAGAGAATGTACTCGTATCCCAGTTTTCACGATTAAAATTTCGTCTGGGTATAGGTACTGAGGTCATCAGGGGTATCTTCAAACATGACTGGTCGATGTCGGCTGTTTGGAAAACTCGACAATAGTGTACGTTTAATATTGAGAGGTTGATCAAAACAATCCTTGGGCACAAATATTACGTCGGGGTTGTAGTCTCTTCTCCAGCGAGCAGATTAGAGAGTGACCTTGTCTTTCGCATCAAAATCTAGGTGCAGATAGCATATTTCAGCCCACTGAGTTAATGCCTCACCATCTTCAATAACTGTGTCATATCGCCAGTTAGTATAATGGCTGTTAAAATATCCAGTGTAAATGCAGGGATGGCTGAAGTTTGGCAAAATGCTAGGAGATCATCTGATGCATGGCTAAATGGTTAACGTGCTGGCCTTTGGTCACAGGGGTCCCGGGTTCAATTCCCGGCAGGGTCGGGAATTTTAACCATCATTGGTTTATCTCCCTGGCACGGGGGCTGGGTGTATGTGTTGTCTTCATCACCACTTCATCCTCATAACGACGCGCAGGTCGCCTACGGGAGTCAAATCAAAAGACCTGCACCTGGCGAGCCGAATCCGTCCTGGGATTTTCCGGCACTAAAAGCCATACGCCATTTCATTTCATCTGATGCTAGGAGGCTAATACTCGTTAACAACTGTTACGTTATTAACCTGTATTTCTATAGAAAAATCAGATTCTTTACACTTGACTCAACAACTTCAACTCCTGTAAGGCTGGATTTGGCATAGGTGGCAATCCCATACTGCTGATGGTGGATAGCGTCGACTATAGTATAGCCCAATATTCGTCCTCTTATATCAAAGTCCTGTTCATCTGTGGTGTGCGTCTCCTGAATGTTGACGATATCAATGTCGATGCTGTTCAGATGTTTCCTAAGATATTCACACTTGGCACGACTTAAGCCTTCAATATTTAGTTGGAAAATACGGACTGAAAGTACAATGTCTATTGTTGAGTGGTTCTGAAAAGAACAGTTGTCTCCAAAAGTTTGAGACATTATGGCGTTCAATTGTATCACCTTATGTCGCTGTTGCTCGCTTAGGGCAATCAATAGGTAAAATCCTGCGGGCGTGAGCCTAATGGTACAAGAGAATGATATGATATGATATGATATGATATGATATGATATGATATGATATGATATGATATGATATGATATGATATGATATGATATGATATGATATGATATGATATGATATGATATGATATGATATGATATGATATGATATGATATGATATGATATGATATGATATGATATGATATGATATGATATGATATGATATGATATGATATGATATATGATAATTAAAATTTTAACATGTATCCAGTGACTAGAATTTAAAGCAGATGATTAATTAATTTAATTTCGTGTGGCTATTTCTAGCCGAGTGCAGCCCTTGTAAGGCAGTACCTCCGATGAGTGTGGGCAGCATCTGCCATGTGTAGGTAACTGTGTGTTATTGTGGTGGAGGATAGTGTTGTGTGTGGTGTGTGAGTTGCAGGGGTGTTGGGCACAGCACAAACACCCAGCCCCCGGCCATTGGGAGTAACCAATGAAGGTTAAAATCCCCGACACGGCCGGGAATCGAACCCGGGACTTTCTACCCCGAAGGCCAGTACCCTGATCATTCAGCCAACGAGTCGGTCAAAACAGATGGTGATAAACAATGATTGTGAGTTTAAAATAATCAGTGGATCTAATTCGCAATGCCTCATTTTCAGTAAAATGATAGATGGTAGATTTTGTCAGAATAAGAATTGCATTAAAATGCAATATTATATCGTGCATATTAATATATAAAACACATTAAAATATACAAACACAAACTAAAACAGAATCAATTTAATAAAACGTAGTAAACAAGAATATAAAGACTAATACGAGACACAAAGTTTATATACGATAAAACAAACCACTATCTCTCGACGTGCCATCCCGGCTGACGAGATCTGCTGTCGTAGAATGAGGGAGATGGTACTCGGGAGTTTTAGGCTACTTCGCAAATCGGCCAGGTCCACGCAGTCCGTAAGGATGTGTACCACGGTAAGTTGTTCGCCGCAAGTACACACCGGAAGGGGTTCTCCTTTCAGTAAATAGCAGTGCGTTACTATACTGTGGCCGATCCGGATACAACATAATCCCACTGCTTCCCTCCGAGAAGCCCGGAGTGATGTCCTCTATACCTTCGTTGTTACTTTTATCGCTCTCAGCTTATTTGGAAGTGGATTAGCCTGCCACTTCATCTCCCAATGGGACATAACGAAAAGTCCCAGCTGAGAGCGAATATCACTTGCTGGAAACCTGTAAGGCCTCCTTGGACAGCCTTGTCAGCTAATTCGTTTACCCCTTCACCCATGTGGCTTGGAAGCCACATAAACTTGATTCTGGTGCCAACATCCAAACACGCGGCCAGCAGGTCCTGGATCCGCTGCACCAGAGGGTGCCGAGGGAATCATGTATCAATAAATTGTATTGAGCTCAAGGAGTCGGTACACAGCAGAAAGTGCCGACGCTCATCGGACAGCGTGTACCTCAGATCTTCACAGAGAGCATAGAGCTCTGCTGCGCACACACTACAGAAGGAAGAAGAAACCTGGTATTGTTGACAACGAACGCACAGCCTACTTTCGTTTCTACCCTCGAACCATCCGTATAAACGACGACTAAATCTGGATACCGGCCAACAACGAACAGAAAGAGACTCCGATAAATCGAGAGGTCCATGTTTTCCTTTGGGCCAGTGTGCAAATCCAGAATTATTTCAGGTCATCGAATTATCCACGGAAGTGGACAAAACAGGGAACAGAAGGTGCATCAAACAATCTGTGACTGCTATCCAAGCGTATTCCAACCTGACGCGTTGCTCAAGGTTAAGAAGCGTACAGCCGACGGTTTCCATTGTGAAATATGCAAGGATAGTTTGGGTGAAGTGGCATCTGTCGCAAATATGCAGCATAGGACAGGAGCATTTGCTGGTGCCTCAGGCGTAAAGCTGGCACACCAGATTCAGCGAAAAGGCTAGCAATGGGGCTTGTACGAAAAGCTCCCGTTGCCAACCGAACCCCGCTGTGGAGGATTCTATTCAGTTTTGCAAAGACGCGTTGCCTTGCTAATCCATATGCTTCACTGCCGTAGTCTAACCTGGATAAAATATGTGCGCTATAAAATCGTCGGAACACCGTGCGGTCAGCCCCCCAAGTAGTGCCGCTAAGAAACTTCAAAATATTCAATTTATTAGTGCATTGTACTTTTAACTGCCGCACGTTTGGCTCCCACGATAAAATGCTATCAAAAAGGAGCCCAAGAAATCTGTGAGTATCGCTTACAGAAAGAGCGACATTCCCTAAGAAAAGCTCAGGATGGGAGAGAAGTGTGCGCTTCCGGCAAAAGTGTACCACTGAGGTCTTTGCGGTTAAAAACCGAAATCCATGCTCTAAAGTCCACTGTTCCACTCTCTTAATAGCTTGTAATTGTCGCTCTGCGACTGTCATATAGTGCGAGCTGTAAAGCAGAGCAAAATCGTCCACATATAGCGACGGTATCATTGCTGAACCAGAAGCAGCGACAATGCCGTTTATGGCAATCGCGAACAGAGTGACACTAAGAACCGATCCCTGTGGGAATCCAATTCCTGAACGTGGTATTGCAAATATGCCCACCCCACTCAAATAGCTTACAAAAACAGTTAGTAAGGCAAATAGGTCTGTAGCTTCCTGCATACCTAGGATTTTTGTCAGACTTGAAGACAGGAATTACTATGCCCTTCGCCACTGAGACGGAAACTCACCCTCTATCCAGATTTGGTTGAACACACGGAGGAGATATAATATACTATCCTCACTATGGTGTTTCAACATCTGGTTATGGACATTGTCTGGTACGGGAGACGTGTCCTTGCAAAGCACCAAGGCGCTGGGGAGTTCCCACTCCGTAAAGGGCGACTATTGTCCTATGAAGCTTGAAAGGCAAAAGTGGGTGACGACGTTCTGCCTCCCGCTTCAGAGCGAGGAAATCACGATGGCAATTCGCGGAGCCAGACACATCCATGAAATGACAGATGATTAGCAATCGAGAGCGGTTCAGTGACGAAACTGCCTGCAGTGGAAATTCCCCGGACTGACGATGATCCTTGTATACCCGAAATACTTCGAAGTTTAGTCCACACTTGAGATGATGGAGTATGTGACGTTATAGGGGACACATATCTCTCCCACGAAGCTTTCGTACTCTTACGGAGTTTTTTTAAATGTTACAAAGTTGGCCACAGTAGGCTGCCTACGATAGCGTTTATGAGCGCGAAGGTATTCTTTGATATGTGTTGCAATTTCTTCGTTCCACCAAGGAACGAATTTTCGGCAAGGAATCCCTGAAAACGATGGAATGGACTCCTCAGCAGCACCAAGAATAACTCGTGTTATGTAAGTTATATCGGCGTCTACGCTCCGCCTGGTCACATCGTTAAAGACATCTAGTGATGTGAACTTAGGCCAATCAGCATGTTTAAAAATCCATCGAGGAGGAGCCTCGACGGATTTTTGTTTCAACAAAGTAAGAACAATGGGAAAATGGTCACTGTCACAGAGATTATCGCGTGTATTCCACCAAAACAGGGGAACCGGCGTTATGTCGTAAGGTACACTGAAATGAGTTGGTTCACCTATATTTAAAACACATAAATCCAGCTCTCTTACTAATATCTCCAAATCCCTTCCCCTGGGACAAAGCGTTTCAGAGCCCCATATAGGTTGATGGGTGTTAAAATCACCCAATAAGAGGAATGGAGGTGGAAGCTGATCTATAAGATCAGTTACATCATTTATATTAAGTAATGTTATTTGCTTTACGCCTCACTAACTACTTTTACGGTTTTCGGAGACACCGAGGTGCCGGAATTTAGTCCCGTAGGAGTTCTTTTAGGTGCCAGTAAATCTACCGACACGAGGCTGACGTATTTGAGCACCTTCAAATACCACCGGACTGAGCCAGGAACGAACCTACCAAGTTGGGGTCAGAAGTCCAGCGCCTCAACCGTCTGAGCCACTCAGCCCGGCATATTAAGAGGATGGCCTGGAGTACAATTAGATATTACACACTTTTGCTATGACAGGCAGCGTTACGTGGACTGCTATAGCCTCCAGCAAGGTTCTTAATGGAACCTCTTCGCTGTAGCTATCAGAATGAAAAAAATTGCCAACGTCAAGGAAGCCCGGTTAGCATAATATCGTTCTGTCGAGTAAAGCCGAAAATTTCTCAAGACCATATGGTGACCTGGTCTGAGATTAGTTTCCAGAATGCAGACTATAGTCGCCGAACACTCACTAATTAGCTGGCGCCGCTCAGGAAGATACCTATTATAACCGTTACAATTCCACTGTAACAGTGCCATAGTGTGGGCTAAAAAGGAAGAGTGTCGGATTATAATTAAAACCTAAGCAATAACATCAACATCTACATCCGTAGATGTAGATGAATGCTCGACGTCCATTCCGTCATTAACGTGCGAGGGATTGACGCCCAGTTCGCGGCAAAAAATAGGCACGAGTAGATCCTGAACGTAACGGCGATACGCATGCTTAGATGGACTCTGGGAATCAAGGACTATGTCGATGGTTTAGTGCATAAACTTTGTATGTCCATTTATGGCCAGTTTAGAGCTAATACTATATTTGGATGTCTCTCAAACATATCTAGCTAATCCATAATTATAGTATGTCCAAATAATAGGGAAAATGCTTTTTTTCCAAGGTGCAAATATTGCATGCCCTGGTTAAAGCAACAACTCTACTTCACGAATATTGTATGCCCCGTATAATAACTTTAGCCTAGGCATGTCCATTTGGTTTTCATTTCACTTGAAGGCGCAGATATTGTATGTCTGGACATACTATTCTGCTGTTGAAAATTTCAAGTTCTTACTGCCTTGATGGAGCACACATATTGGCATGTACCAGGAAAATCATACATTGACAGAAAAGGTAGATTTGTTGTGAGAGAAAACTTAAGAAGACTGCTTGTTCTGAGTACAGGTTCCGTTGTTCAAAAAAGGTTTCTTTTGAAAAGCACAAGATTTTGTGCCACGAGTATTGGTCTCTTGCAAGATGCAAATATACATAAATCACAGATTTCTTCACTTGTTACAGAGAAACCTACAAAGCGTAAAAGGAAGCGAAATTCTGAGAGTTCAAAGGGGAAGAGTAAATCTCAAACGTATACCTTACCTGCTGAAGATGAAGTTTGTCTTGTAATACCTTTGCAATGCCATTTCAAGTAATAGTCGTGGCCTTGAAATACAAAGGTGAAAGTGGCTCTTACATGGGAACTGACGGAAGATCAGGAAAAAGTGCAATAAATAAAACAAGTGATTAAGACACGGATCATGTTAAGATGCAGATAGATAGTTTGCCAAGAATGGAATCACATTATTGCCGAAAACATTCGAAAAAACTGTACTTGTCTACAGAACTAAATGTGGGAAAGATACAATGTACCGTGATATATTCTGTCCAAATAAAAAAATCAAACCTGTCTCAGAGAGTGGGTACAGGGCTATATTCAAGAGCTATAATCCAGAGGGATCCTTTCATGTAACCAAGAAGGATCAGTGTTAAAGATGTAATCAGAATTACAGTGCTGCTAATAAAGCTCCGCTAGAGAATGAATGGAAAGGTCATAAGAAACATAAATCAGCATCCATGAAAATGAAGACAGATGCAGAGCGGTCGAAGGCAAAGGCATTCCACAGAGGACAATAACATTTGATCTTCAGGGGATATTGTCCGTACCATTTTCAGATGATGCTCAAATTTATTACAGAAGAAAACCATCAGTGTTTAATTTTACTATATACGGTTGCTGCAAATCACGAGGAGGAGATGGATTCTGCTACGTATGGTACGAGACAAATGGTGGTAAAGGTTCATCAGAAATAGGGACTTGTCTTCTGGGCTACATTTCTAATTTGCCTGACAGTGTCACACATGTTTCCAGTTTTTCTGACACATGTGGCGGGCAAAACCGAAATCATTCACTTTTGCAGTTTTACTTTACGCTGTCAACAAGTGTCAACATTTACAGGTGTTTGACATGAAATTCATGGAAAGTGGGCCCTCCTACCTAGAAGCAGATTCAACGCATGCAGCAACAGGACGTGCAAGGAAGCACAAAGATACATGCATGACCAGAGAATGGGGTGGTCTTATTCAAATGGCCCGTAAGAACCCTTCGCCTTAAAATGTGAAGCATTTGACGTATTCTGACTTCAAAGATCTGCAAAAGCTTTCATCTGTAATAATGCTTAACACGAAAACAATGACGGTGAAAGGCTAAATTGGCTTAAGATCAAGTGGCTGTGGTTTGAAAAGTGTCTTTCATTCACTATTCAAATCAAGTACGATCTTAACCACCCCATATTTGAGAAAATTGATGTCACAAAAAAAGGAGAAACGAGAAACTGATTACGTGAGACACCATCAATCTCTTCCCAAAATATTCAAAGAGACAAAGCGTGTCGGAAGTAAAGAAGAAGGATTTACTCAGCAATGGAGTCATTCCTTCTTAATACATGCACTTCATTGAAGACAACCCTACTGCTAAGAAGTCAACAGATATTGTATCCTGGGTGAGTAGCAATGAGGAAGAAGAGAACTGATTTGGAAGATTTGAGACACATTTATAACTGAACAGTGATTATTCAACTTTATTTAATTACTTATTATTCATACTTTGTGATGTTATTAAGAAAATAAAATCACTTAATAATGAATAGTGAAAAGAATGCTTAAATCAATTCCTTTGAGAAATGCAATGTTTGTGCCATTAAGTTCTCTTTCACATTGTCAGTGCCAAATGTTGTATGTCAGAAACTTCCATTAAAATATAGTGAGTAATTCCTTTACTGATGAAAAAAGAAGTGTTACAGTTGTTGAAATACAATTACAAAGAAATAATATACAGATCAGTAACACTGGCTACAGCCATATATTTTTCGTAACTGCAATTTCATAAACTTTCAATTTGAGTTTTCTCGCATGATTTTGGACATACAATATTTGTGCACTAGAATAAGCCATCGATGTCACACTAAAAACGAAGACACTCTTTTAGAGTTGTCTCCATTCCCGACAAAATGAGAGAGGCAATAATGACGTGGTATGGTCACATGGCCAGAGCTAATGCAGAATATATCGCGAAGCGAGAACTTTCGCACAGCCTAGATGTACAACCTGATGCCATTTCATTTTGTAACACCACAATGTGTGTCCTGTTGCTAAGTAAATTGTACATTCTTCAAAATTCACAGTGATTACTTGCATACTGTATTATCATATGGCCCTAGACACAGATGCTCATTATGGGTATAGTGCGCATTGGTATCACCTAAATATCACTATAAAATTTGTCACAAATGGAACATAATAATTACTTTTACACATATCAAGTGAAAAATCCCTGGCAAATTAAGAAATATATGTTTTTGGAGAATATTAATACGTACTTTACTACTTTGCAAGTACATTTGGTGTTGCGCTCAGTGACATACGTATGTCTTTTGTCTTACACTTTGAACAATTTCGTGTGTGATATCTGTGTTCACTGAAGTTCTTTGCTTTCGTTTCATTCTTCACTTGTCAATGACATCATTTCATGAATTGTATCGCGATATGCAATATTTAATAGGTGACAAAATGATATGGCCAATGTACATAAGAAAAATTCAGTGGAATAGTGATTTATTGGTCCAGGGATCGAGCTACTTTCGTTCGAACAGAAATAAAAATATTTATTGGTCCAGGGATCATGCTATTTTTCTTTTGACCTCCATTTTGCTGTTTTTACTGGCCAAAGATAATGAGAATCTACAGACATAGCACTCCCATTCCACGGTGCTAGCCCTGGACCTGAATAAAGTAACAAAAGACGGCACCAGCAGCGAATGGACAAAGATAATGAGAATCCACAGACATAGCCCTCCCATTCCACGGTGCTAGCCCTGGACCTGAAGAAAGTAACAAAAGACGGCACCAGCAGCGTAGTACGACATAAACCAGTCCTGTCTACAAGCCTTAAGTATGTTTTCATATTTCTCAAATAACGACGGTATTTCTTAATTTGCCAGGGATTTTTCACTTGATATGTGTAAAAGCAATTATTATGTTCCATTTGTGACAAATTTTATAGTGATATTTGGGTGATACCTTTGCGCATCATACCCCTCATTATTTTAATGTATGTAATATTTAAAAAAATATTTTCACGGACCCTTTGGGAAAGGAGAACCCCCCATTTCCCCTCCTGTTGATCCGCACCTTTCCTCATCAAATTGCTGGTAGTCATGGCTTTATTCGTAATAATAAGAGTATAATATCAGTTTCTTTTCCTGTCTACTACTATGGAATTCCTTCATGATATTGCCACCGAGAAAAATACCCTGTATGGAGAATAATTACTTTTATTTTATTGACATTGATATACTTCTTCCTATTAAAACAATATTAACCCCCTCACAATTATTGCCTCTCATAAAATATCACAAGGACCAAACAATACTAAGCGATAGACATTAGCCTACTCGTAATCGAAATGATAATTTAATTTTTCATTGCACACATCGATTTTTAATAAAGTTTATCAAGTGAACATGTATACTTACATAGGAGGAAAAGAACCCCTAACCACAGGAATTATTGCCCAGTCTTGTACTAGAGTAGGCTCATGTCTAAATACGATAGGGGACTCCATCTTTCCAAGGAGTGCTTCTCTTCCTCGTCCTCCTGGAACATTTATGGTTTCTTGGTAGATAATTTTAACTATTCTTCTTGTTTGCATTCCAGTTTGTTCGACGTAGTTTTGTATTTTTCTATTCTTGAAGTATGTTACTGCAAAAATAGCCCATGGTGTATGTGTCTCGTCTGTCGCTCGATAGAAGAAACAATATGCAGATGTGAGGACCCAACTAGCATGAATAAGAGCGCAAGAACAGTTAACCTGACCATTCCAGATATACCCGAGGTATCTTGCTTCTTCAAATTGTTTGGTTTTCCTAGCTCCACCCCATATGCCGAATACAAATCGAAAGCATAATACTATATAAATAAGTACCACTACTATTTTACTTATTAACATACTAAATTCACCTTCACTGAGAATAATGATCTTCTGTGAATCCAAGATTATTCTCAAGCCTGTTTGCACAAGGAACTCTAATAAGGTCTGGGTAACACCGCCTACAGAGAAGGCCTTACAACAGAAGTACGACCCTCGTGTGATGTCACGCCGTATGAAAACATGGCTGACGAGATAGACAGGCTATAACGCATGAGTCGTATTCTTGTGTGATGTCACACTGTTAGTCGGACAGCTATACCGTGTGAATTGAAGTTTATATATAGAGTGAACTTTATGAAGAGCAATATTTTCAAATAAACATGAAAGTTTAAATTATTGCATGGTAAATTTAATGAAGGTAATGTTCCGAATCATGTTTATACAAGAAACCGACAGGAAATACGACGTATCAATAGCCTACAATGCACTCCTTGTAAGTGCATATTATCTTACTAGCATCATTGTTTTCTAATATTATTTTGCTGCAACCCAGGGTCATGACAATATACGTTAAAATAATTATACTCAATCACTATAAAATAACAATATTCTGTATTCCTTGAGATAAATTTGATACAAGGCATTTTAATCACATGCTGGTGATGCTGATTATTGTTTTAAGAGAAATTAACACGAATCAGAGAGAAAAATCGAAAGGGTCTGACACTACGAAAATTGAAGTTATCGGCCAAAGAAATGCAAGGGTCACGAAGGGAATGAAAGTGAAAGACTTCTAGGTCTCGACGCCTAACACCGTTGGGTCAAAAAAGAACAAGAGTTGACCAAGGGAGGTCGGATAGAGTAGATGAACGTGAGGAGCCTGGCACAAGTGGAAGCAATGTCAGGACTCATCTGAGGGCCCCGTGGTCGCCAACCCACGCTTCCACGTAAAGAGCCTCTGATCCCATTTTATTCGCCTGTTACGACTTTCAATTTCTCTGGGTTAGCATTGACGACATAAATTGCTTCTTATTTTCTAGAAAATAACGCTAAATATCTATTTCAATGAAGAAATAGTACGAGTACCAGATTCACTCACTTGCTATTTATAAGTCATTTCAATTTTGTAAAATATTAGACCCCAAGACCAAGCGGATTGGTCGCACCTGTTAATCACTTCCGCAATGGAGCCAACCATTTGGGGGATGAGTGTGGTCGAACCCCACCGTCAATTGTACTGAGTATGGTTTTCTTTGGTTTCTCATTTTCACTTCCACGCAAATGCCGGGACAGTACCAATCCATTGGCCTAGTCGATTCCTTCCATCTCATTACCGAAATCCATTCACCGTTGTTCATGTCGTCTTCATTTAGCTCCTCAAATGAGGTTGGCGATATGAAGGGCATCCAGTGGTAAAAATATGTCTCATCATTTCATCTCATCTTATCCCTAACTCTGCATCAGGAAACGGGTCTGAGGGGTACACATACCTACTACCCGACCAAAGCGAGTGGATCCGCGGAAAGAATGTGAACTAGCGCAGTGACGTTGGCGAAGCTCACGGAAATGCCGTATAGTCAGGTTCAACGAGCCAAAATAACCATTGCCTGCTCGATATGCACCCGGTGGCTGCTTATACTGCCTGCTCATTCCATACTCAAACGTGTAACGACTTGCGAAGAATCCGCCGCTACTTGGCAGCACCAAATAGCCCTAGTTATCATAGGAATATAGATAGATAAACACATAAACGAACTTGAAACTCTGAAAATAAAGTTGAAAAAGGAAAGAGTTTTACTTAAAAAGTAGTGCTCTAGAGATTTATAGCTTCAGGACTTCTCGAAAAGGAGGTTTCGACGGACAAGAAAACCTGGAAACTTCATCTGCATTATACTTCACTACATTACTAAGCGAAGGTTTCATAATTTTAGCCACCATGATTTGTGACGCAAGTTCCTTGATAGTATTGTTACTAACACACTTTAAATAACTCGAAGAGTTCTTACAGTACGGTAGGGCAACCTCAACAAATTCATATAGCCCCACAATTAGGCCAGTATATCGTGGCTGGGGATACCGCAGGCCTCCTCTATCCGAGTGACTGATCAAGTTCGTCAATAAGGATGCATTAACTGACCTGTAAATATTATTCAAGCACGTACTGCATTCGATATCTTATTGGATTACACGCACCAAATAATCACACACACTAATGCCTGCGAAGCTGTTACCGAGTTGGCACACACTGATTCAGGGTGCTCACGATAAATCAAATACCGCTGATTCTGTTTAGTCAAGTCTGGAAGAAGATATTGAGGAAGAAAATTATAAATTTTACTTGTGAATAACGCTAGAACCATAGATGGACATTAAAATAACGGATGTCAGAATTCACTTTACGGAAATCTGAGCAGCCCGTGAGTCAGTCATGTCACTGTTCCCTCTTCAATTCTTTATAGTCCTAAACATAGCTTCAAATGGATCTCCTTAAAGGTCTGTGTCAGCTCTTAAAAAACTCATTCTGTAGAAGATAAACAATGAAAGAAGAAGTAGATAATATTATTCTTTCTCCACACCTATGGGGTCGCAGGTGCGAACTGTGCCATTCATATGTGGATTTTCTCCTGTTTTATGGCCGGATGCCCTTCCTGACGCCAACCCTATGTGGAGGGATGTAATTACTATCGCATGTTTCTGTGGTGGTTTGTCTGTATTTGAAGAGAAGAGTGTTGGGACAAACACAAACACCCCGTCCCCAAACCAGAGGAATTAATCAGACGCGATTAAAATCCCCGACCCGGCCGGAAATCGAATCCAGGACTTTCAGAACCAAAGACCTCAACCAAAGAGTCGTACAGTAATAATAATGATAATAATAATAATAATAATAATAATAATAATAATAATAATAATAATAATAATAATAATAATAGCTTGATGGTTTTCTTTGGCAAGTGTTCTTTTTTGTGGAGGGGGTGGAGAACGCTTCTTTTGTCTCTTCAACATATTAGCAGAAACGGTCGCAGGGATTTGCATGGATGAACCACACATTCTCTGTCGCCAAACTTTTTGAACATGGGAGTATTTCTTCTATGCTTGTCCATCACAAGACGAATAACATATGATCCAGCCTTCAAAACCTGCTGAAACAGGAGACAAATTAATTTCCTTGTGATACATTCACCATGAAGTAGGCAGGCGGAATCGTAAATTTCTTCGTCAATCCATGAATTACAAAGCACAGCAATTTGTTGGTGAGTTGAGGGTTTATTTCAATTTCTTCTTTACCGACTGCCTCTGCTTCGGAAAGTCCATAGAATCTGCCCCCTTCTTTATTATAGAGCACCCACTCTTTAACTGCCATTTCGTCGCAAATAAGAGAGCAAACTTTCTTCAGATCATTCAAATTAGTTGATTCTGCTTGCAATGTTTCATTTATCAGCGGTGAAATACCTGCTCCGCACTTCATCGCTCCTATCTAATATAGTACGTGAAGGTGCTATATTAATTTTGATCTCTGCCCTTCTCATAACCTTTCGGAGAAGCAATCCGTTAACAAATACTATCCCGTATAATACACCACTTTCACTTAAAAGAAGTACAGTTGTAGCCTATTTTCCGTTATTTCATTCCGACAGACTGGGGCCATTTGGTGCTGCCGCCAACCCTGGATATTTGTAAACGCAGTATCTCATTTAGTGCCATGTTAAAATGTTGTAATGAGCAGGAAGTAAAAGCAGCCATTGGATGCAGATCGAGCAGGCGGTGAGAATAACATACAAGGGCGGAAGCTCTGCCTGGCTGAAGCTAATTGAACGAACGTCCTCCATGATTCCGGTGGTCACATAAGCAAGGGGGCGGAGCTGCCGAATTACTAAAAATGTAAAAAATGCGCATTATAGAATCACTGATGCAAAATTAAAGACCGTTAGCTCATTGGTCCGGTTAGATGATATGCTGTCTCAGCACTCACACTGTGACGCTCTTGTGTTTGTTCGGAGAACGTGAGGCTGATTTAGCTAAACCCCTGAGTATCTGTTTAATGGGAAGAGCAGACATGATATATATGTAGTGTTTGAATAAGTAACCAAAATGAAGAATAAAACGCGCAGACACGTTCGGCAACTCCGCTTGGTCTTCACATCCTAATCATAATTTTAATTTTTCTCCTAGTAAAGCAATATTCTAAACATACTCCTGAACTTCGTCACTCGTCTACTGATATTTAATTTTGGATTATATTTGATTTGGCGACTAATTGTAACTGTTGGTCACGTTAATATTTGATTTAACTTCTCTTTTCCTCAGTTCATTGGTATTGAACTTATGATATGTAGATTTCATATGCTACTGCTCCCGTGCTACAGTTGAAGTGGTTCTTAAGAAACATTTCTCACTCTCGAAAATGCTTGTGTGAAAACCCGGTCTTGGGTTAAGTGTTCATTAATTAAGCCGTTCTTTCTTTCATTTCGTAAGGTTGTTTTCCTAATTTATCCACACTGAGGATTTCTCCAAGGAACTGGTTTGTGAGCTCAGATTATATTTCCTTTTCATTTTCTTTCACTGATTTTAATTTTTATGTACTTGAAAGTTGTTAAATTAATTTAATTCCTTAATTTTGGGTAACTGAATTTGAACGTGAACTTTTAATTACAAATTAATTTATTTAATTCCTTTAATTTTGCCTAACTGAATTTGAACTTGATCTTTTGATTACAATTAATAATTTTTTTGTTATTAAAGTTATGTGTAACTTGAACATGAATTATTATTTTAGTCAGTAAGTATTATTTCTCGTTCAATCTACTCGACCTCCGTAAGCCTAGCAGTTTCCATGCCTTGCTACGATCTTCTCTTGGGAAAATCCTGGTAAGTGCTTTACTTTGTTATGTTTCCCTGATCGTGCAACTACTGTCTCGTAATACCTCTCTTGTAAGTTCGTGACAGTATTTTGGTATCAGTTCGCGTGGTTCTTTTGTTTTATTTGCATTTTAATTTTCCCTGTGATTCTATTTCCCTTTTAGTAAACTGTTGGAAGTCATCTAGGATCCTATAAAACACGCCAGAAAATCAGGAAGTTCTTCATTTGGAAGAAAATGGACCATGACATTAGAACTATGATTAAATCCTGCAAATCCTGTGGCATTAGTAAACCTAACTTAAATAACAAGGTTGGATTGTTGTCATCGTCACAAGCCTCACGCCCAACGGAAAGGGTATTCATCGACCACGTGGGACCATTTCCCCGTTCCTCTCCGGGAAACACCCATATCTTTGTATGTATAGATGCATTTTCTAGGTTTTGTTGGATTTTCCCACCAGATCCACTAACTCCCGTACTTCTATTAACTGCTTAAATTCGATCTTTGCATCCTTTGGTCCTCCCAAGTTTCTGGTTTCCGACAATGCCAGTTCCTTTACCAGTAATTTATTCAAGAAGTTCTTGTTTGACTTAAGCATTTCCCACGTAACTACCAATCCATATTATCCTAACCCTTCCTATGCCGAAAGGTTGAACAGAAATCTACGGTCTGCATTGATTGCGTATCATCATGACAACCAATCAGTAGCGTGCATTGTGGGTATGCAGGCTAAGCCGAGCTTACCCGTTGGATATGAGATACAAATTAAACAAACTAATGCAACTGTAAGTTCAAAAATTAAGTTTATCTTGTCAGTTGCCAATATTTTTTGTAATTACTCAGTTGCTGCAGTATGGTTTTCTGCAGTACGTAGCAGGTAAATTCTGCAGTGCGAATTTCTGCAGTAGCGAGGGTACACGACACACCTACCGCTTGGCTCGCCCAGAGTTGAGTTCAAGGTGACGCATGCGTAGTAACCGCGCCAGTATGCGAGCTTGGTAAGCCGACAACTGAACGCTGCCCGGCTCGAGCGCATGGTGCAGCAGTGTCTTATTTACAGTGGTTTAGCTTATTGCAGCTCTTGCGAGTGACAACTGACAGTAGCGAAGCACTTCTTAAAAGTACGAATATCCAGTGCCTTTTAGAATTGAACATTAGATTTTACTTAAATGTAACAGTGTGAGAAAAATGTGCCTACTAGTAGGTACCAGTGTTAAAGTGGAACATGTGACGTTTTTGTAGGAGCATACATTCTAATTATTTTCATAATAATAACATTAAACGTGGACAGTGCTTATAATTAGCCTGTGTCGTGAGTGCGTACATGTGTATTTATGTAGAAGTATTAAGTGAAATATAATTTCTTCTTACTTTCAACTACGGTATCGTAATAGGTACGATGGCTGACTCAGCCAACAACTGTTGGAAAAATAGTTTTGTTCCACGAGCTTATGTGAGAAACTAGAAATTGTTCAATCTGGAAAACCTTCTCCAGATATGTCCAACCTTAAAAACGCATAAAAACAAAAATCAAGAGTACGTTCGTCGTTTCCAAACTTCACAGTATAGTAAAACAGAATGGATTGCTGGAAGATCGAAATTTAATAAACTGTTTTTCTGGCCATGTTTACTCTTTGCAAGAGACGGAACTGTGTGGTCCCACACTGGTAATAATGATAACCTGAGTAACTTGCACAGTGCCATTCAAAAGCATGAGAGATCGTAGTCGCACATTTCTGCACTGTTACAGCTGAGAACGTTTGTAAAAGCTAGAAATGATATTAAGCTTGATGCTCAATTGCCTGCAAGCACTCTACAATATGATGAAACCGTCCGGAGAAACAGAGAGGTGCTCAAACGATTGATTGATGCTGTGGTTTTTAGCTACTCACGAATTACCATTGCGAGGACATTCTGAGGGTGAAGATTCTTTGAACAGCGGTGCTTATTTGGGTGCATTTAACATAACTCGCCACTTACGATGCGACGTTAAGTACACACCTAGAGGCATCGACCGTGTTTCGCGGAACTTCAAACCGGATAGAACATGATTTAATAAGGGCTGTCAGTGATATAGTTTTGGAAAAAGTGAAGTCAGAAATAAAACACGCTAATTTTTGTTGCCCTTCTTCTTGACGAGACTCCAGACATGAATTTGTCTCAACTATCAACCACTCTGAGATGCGTTGATTCTGAAAGTGGTAAAGTTCACGAAAAGCAAATTTATTTCATTGATGTTAGCGCAGATGGAACAGCCAGTGGTTTGCTTGAACATCTGAGAAACATTGTTACTGAGTTTGACTTAAACTACAGGTTGGTTGCACAAACGTTCGACGGAGCAGGTGTGATGGCCGGCCACACAAGTGGATTAAGAACCAAAGTACACTAACTCTTTCCGAAGGCTATATTTATCCAAGCTTATTCTGATTTTGTCACCGTCAATTTCCTGTGTCAAGGAATGTAAAATATTGTTCAGACCTTAACGGGATTAGGAACATTTTTCCATAAGTCCTCTGAACCATCCCATGAACTGAAAGAATTTACAGCAAAGAGGATGCTTAAAAATACTCTAACACGGTGGAGTTTTTCATCTCGTCTTGTTTACATAGTGAAAGAACTTTGCACTTCACTCCTTGAATTCCTTCAGAGTGTTTTAGATGAAAGCTCAAACTGGGGCAGTATACAGTAGAAGCAGCACAAGGTCTCGTGAAATTTCTAACTAGCATTGAAACTTCCTTTTTGTTACTGATTTTTAGCAATATTTTTACCTTCACTTATATCCTTTTCAAAGTCCTTCAATCCAAGCATTTAGACGTCGTATATTGCTCCCAGAATGTTCAGGATATCAAAAGAGAGATACTAAACCTCGGGAATAAGTGCGACGTCTCTGGTCTATCATGGTGTCGGCTTCCAGGTTGAAGGGTGAAAAGTCTAACAGGTCAGAGAGTTTTCTGATACATACATAAGAGATCAAGGAGATTTTTAACATAATAGTAACATGTAATTCATGAAATATATGTGATTTCCACTAATCTATGTACTTTGATGTAGGAAACTGAATAAAATAACAATTATCAGACAAAAACCCAACAATGACATGTTTGTTTTCGTTTTTTACGTATTATGCACTGTCATTGGAAATAAATAAGCTATTCCCATACATCTCACTAAGTTAATTGCAGCTTTAAAATATATATCGATTTTTAAAATCTACAAATGTGATGTCACTAGTTATTTAGTGTTTCCTGAAAAACCAATGATTTGGCATGATACCGTACGCTCTGGTTAGAAATCTTTCAATTTTCATGAGATTACACTTGAGTCTATATGGTTACAGCTTGATTACGTTCTTTTATATGACGTACGTTAAATTGTACTTTCGGTAATTAGTACGTCCTATTTTGGACAGCATACCCACTTTTCAAAACCACCGCACGCCACTGCAACCAATCCAAGTGGGATTCTTGTTTGCACTGGTTGGCCCATGCCTTCAACTCCGCTATTCATAAGTCACGTGGTAATACACCTATGGACCTCATGTTCTGCTACACACAATATTCTCCGATAATTAATCTCTTATGTATTGAAGATCTTTTACCTGATTTGTCAAAACCGAAGGACGTAAAAAAGATTTGGGATGAAGCAAAGAAGAATTTGGCTGTCTCATATGAGAATGTTAAAAAGGAGTATGATAAAGGTAGAACCTCATCGAAATTGAAGGTTGGTGATCAAGGGTATGTAAAATGTTATCCCATTAGCAAGGCCATCAATAAATTTTCTGCTAAACTTGCCCCGTAGGTAAAACTTCAGATGTTGTCACGCAAATTTGTATTACATTAATCATGGCTGACGGTGGGCGAATGGACACTCTCATTGGTTGAAGGCTAGTCCAATAAAATGTCGTTCCCATAATTCAATAGAGAGAGAAGTTATGACCAACTTACGCGATGAAAAGACCTAAGAGTGAGGCAATGTCAAAGAATGAGCATATGAAACAAATAAGAGTAACTATATCTTGGTATGCCAACGCCAGCCTCGATTATATAACAACGTGATGAAATAGTTGAGACGTTTCGATGCAGTAATTACGATTCTAAACACTTGAAACCATAGATAGCGCTAGTTATGCTTAAATATGAATACGAAATAGAGGCTTAAATCCGCGCGACTTGTGATTGAATATAAAAAAGAAATAGAGGCCTAGTTATTAGTAGTACGTAGCGTTCCCCACACCGGAAGAAAAAATCACAAGGAAATGTAACCTGAATGATAAACAATGTATAATAGAGAAGAAGAATGTATGTAAATGGAACCAACCTTAATGTAGTGGAAGTTAGGCGACGACACGAAAAAACAACACGATTGAACTTCTCATTCACTAATAATTTGACGTGACGGCCACACCATTCACATACTCTGCTATTTGAAATCAAATTGTGACGTACATAGAATTGAAGTAAATCATTGAAATTGTTCTTGTAATTCGCTGAAAAACTTGTTACATTAATAACACATCCATCGCACGATGCCATGTCAATATAATTAGATATGTTTTCTGTATCAACAATGGCCAGATGCACTGGATGCGCTATGTACGAAGAAGTAGTAGGCTTTGCTTCTATCAATCCTATCATTTCGTGACCAGTAAGCGACATAGAATGCCGTGGTGTATTAATGTGAAGAGAAACGTCATTGTGGTCCAGGGCTAAGTCGTGCGAGTCGTCTGCGAGAAAAATAAACATAGTCTAGGGCTAACCTAACCTAACCTAACCTAACCTAACCGCGAGTCGTCTGCGAGAAAAATAAATAACCTAACCTAACCTAACCTAACCTAACCTAACCTGCGTTAAAATTAAACATAGTCCTAACCTAACCTAACCTATGTGAAAACAAATGTAATTGTGGTCCAGGGCTCAACAAATTTAATTGTGGTCCAGGGCTCAGTACCATTTAGTTCCTAAGTACAGTGGTTGGTAGCATCGGCGAGTCGTGCAAGTCGTCTGCGAGAAAAATAAACATAGGACAGTCATACCGCGCGTATATATTGCCGATGAAAGCGGTAACCATGGTACTACCGCGGTACTAATCTTGCGTGACATGTACTGAAGTTCTAATGCTAAACGCATTAGGCGTGTGCATCTTTCCCAAATTAAGGCTTGTTAACTGGTTGGGTTTCCTTGCCCTCTTGGTCGAATGTAACCTTGGAAGGTAGCTTCGGTTGCCGTTTGGTACTTTTAGTTGATCTTGGTTGGCATGCTGCTGATCGGTGAGTGAATTTGTTTTAATAATACTGAGATTGGTGGATGGCTCATTACTGAAAGTGTTAGCTTGATTATTATTTTTGATTAATAAACTGTAATCTACGAAATTGCGGTGACCTTATCTGTATTGGTACTACTGCTCTATTCCCTCGGATTACTATGTTGGTGTACTTGAAATCTTGCGCTTATGTGGTGTACTACTGATTAATCTTTTTGGTATTTAACCTTGTCAAACTTGCAGATTATGTTTTGAGGTTTGTTTTCTACCTGCTAGTGTTGTAATTTTACCTAGCGGAAACCTTCTAGGCTGTTTCTGCGTAGAATATTTTGTATTGAATTCACCTATGATGACACAACTTGATCATTGCTGGGCTGTAGTATGCTTGTGCTAGGGTGTATGGAGTGTGCTTGTTGTATGAAAGTTTTCCCATCTTCATCTTTTCACCGTGTGTATAGGGCTTAGTAGTGATCCAAGTTACCTTCTGTGTTATTTATTTATGGAGTGGTTATTGGTATTGGTGTTATACAATTAGTCAGTGTCGGAGATGGTAACTCGTTCGCCTAGTGCTTGGACTCTGTGTCTTAAGAGCGTCTCATTTCCTGGCCTCTGATGTCTTGTATTTTTCTATTACTAAAAACTCCGTGCTCTCTCTTGGTTATCCTTGTCAACTGTTTTGGGGCTTTATTCTGCGTATGGGGTATTTTAAACTGGTTTATCGTGTGAATGTAGTCATATGATGTTATTACTACAAACCAGTCGACCTGAAGCTGCCTCAATTCTATTGCTCTTTAATCAACTTGATTGAATCGGTCAGTGCACTACTCTGAACTTGGTACTTGAATTTTTTTAATATCTTGAAGTTTGCCATTCTTTTAGCATTTGGGTTTCACATTTGGGTGGCGGATTGCTGATGATGAAGTATGATTTACCTGGTCTATTGTTTGTTGTTCGTGTTCTTGGGTTGCGTTAAGGAAATTTTACCCTGAGGGGTGTATCTACTCCGAACCTAATTAGCTTGGTTCGAGTCCTGGATTTATGGTTCTTTTCAGGAAAGTGGTTTCAATTGGTGATGATTTGTTGGCTGGAAGTCATGTTGTGGAGGATGACTATCCTTTAATCTCTTATGAGTTAACTCATGTATCTTTCCAGTCTTTACTGTTATTGTCTTATTGAGTCTGGTGTTGTGTGGGTATGGCACTTCGGTATGGGCGGTGTGTTGCCTTTGATTTACCTCTGTGTCCCTGTTGATTTTGGAACAAATTCTTGCATCTATCCTCAACTCTTTGTGAATCACCTTTGTTTGTTATTAGTACCTGGTTGATTTTGTGGGTTCTGGTTTCTTCATCCCTGGTATGCTTGCTTGACCTGTTGATCGGATGTCATCTTGTTTTATTTTCTTTTTTGAGTAAAGCTCATTTGATGTTATCTGCCACTCTTTGGCATTTTCTTTTCCTCGGGTGTTCTTGCCGTGATTGGTTAGTCATCTTACCGTTCTATGGGTTTGCTAGTTACGGGACTATTTAGTTTTCCCTAGTCGGTACTAGAATCTTCCTGCTAATGATTTATGGGGGCTATTAGCAGCGTAATAATCACATAACCACATTTCAGTAGAATTGAAGTGAAGATAAGGTATAATATATTAGATAGTATCTTGCCAGTTATATTCGTGTTTTTCTTCGTGTACGGCAATCCTTTCGATACTTAAGCATTTAACCAAACGCAGTGTAGTGTAGTGTAGATACATTGTAGTATAGATACAGTACATTTAGATAGTGCCGTATCCTGCCTGCTATATTCGTGTGTTATTTTTCGTGTGTATCTATTAGACCGTAATACTAATGATAATTTGTCTAAGCATTTAGCTTCGTTGGTAATCTTTGAGTACAGTAGTTCTTGCACATTTCAATTCTGTTGTGCTTAGTTTAATGACATACGGTTCGGTACCGGTATCGTAATTAGGATACGTCTGAAAGTAGTTTAAAATTACTGTAGTGTACTGTACAGTAGTATACGAGTACTATCCTATTAGTTTTTAGTGTGATTATTTTATTATTGTAAAATAATTGTGTAGTACTGGTGTAGTAGAGGTATCCGTAGAAACTCTTACTAAAATACTGTTGTTGTAATTAGAATAGGCTTAATTGCAGTTTGGAATTGTGTAGTTCTTGTGTAGGCTATTACTTTCGATATTCAGTAATTAACAGCAGTTTTTATCCTGTCAGGGGTTGTAGGTTTAAAAAAATAGAGCACGACTAAGTAATATTGTAGTGTAGTCGTATATTAATTACCTTATTGTTGTGTACTATCCCAGACAATATATCCCTCCGTTCATTTATTTTTTGCAAATAAGTTATTTTATTTTTAATTTCATTTTTCCCCCGTAAAGAATGGCTAAGGAGCGCAAATGTACTTACTGTGAGTGTAGCGAGGCATTGAGGGGTATGAGGGAGGAGTTGGAAAGTTTGAGGGAGATAATTAGGATTCTCACAGAAGACAGAAAGGAAGATAGGACTCCCTCAAATAATGTACAGGTTACAGTAGGTGTACAAGAGGGAGGGGAAGGAAAGGGAGGAGTTGTAGAAGACAGGTGGTCTAATGTTCTAAGGGGAAGGAGATTGCAGGCTAAGGGCTCTATTCAGGATCAGAATTCAGGACAGGTGTCTGTGCGAAATCGGTACGAGTCACTCCAGGTAGAACAACAGAGGGAACATGAGGGACAGGGAACTGTTGGTGAGATGTGTGGAAGTAGGAGGAAGGGAAAAGGTAGGAAAGGAAAACGTAGAGGATAGGAAAAGACAGGTGGAATAGGGTCATGCGAAGGAGAAAAGGGAGGAGGAAGTAGCTTCTGCAGCTATCAGGAAAGATAGGGCTGACCAGGAGGGGAGGGGATCAAATGAGGTGGGTAGGGTTGAGGCTCTGGTCATGGGGGATTCCATCGTTAGACACGTGGGGAAAGTGTGTGGAGGAAAGGGTACCAGGGTAGTGTTATCCAGGAATTAGGTTGAGGCAGATGTTGAGGAAAGTAGAAGAGAGGGAGGAGGGGAAGGAGAAGGTGGTAGTGTTTCACGTTGGTACCAACAACGTAAGGCAAGCTGATATAAGTACCAACATAGTTGGAGATGTGTGGGATCTGGTAAATGCAGCACGGGTGAAGTTTAAGAAAGCGGAGATTGTTATTAGTGGAATACTGTGTAGAAGGGATACTGACTGGAGGGTGATTGGGGATTTAAATGAGACTATGGAGTGGGAAACTGGGAGTGAAATTTCTAGATCCTAATGGGTGGGTAGGAGATAGGGATCTGCGCTCAGATGGCCTTCATTTAAACCGCAGTGGTACGTATAAGTTAGGAAATTTGTTTGGGAGGGTAATAGGGAGGTACATTCAGGGAAACGGGATGGCCTAGGGAGCGGTGATACGGGAACAGGGAACTGGAAATCAAGTAGGGATGACATAAAATTGTTAGTGTTGAACTGTAGAAGTATTGTAAAGAAAGGAATAGAATTAAGTAATTTAATAGATATATATTTACCAGATATTGTAATAGGAGTTGAATCATGGCTGAGAAATGATATAATGGATGCAGAAATTTTCTCACGGCACTGGGGTGTGTATCGTAGAGATAGGATAGGAAGGGTGGGAGGGGGAGTGTTCATTCTGGTGAAAGAAGAATTTGTAAGCTGCGAAAAAGTTAAAGATGAGACACATGAAATTCTAGGTGTAAGGCTCATTTCTAAAGATAATAGGCAACTTGATATATTTGGAGTGTACAGATCGGGAAATGGTAGCACTGACGCGTATTCGGAATTATGTGATAGGATAGTCAGCTATGTGGGAAACGACATGGAAAGAAATGTGATTGTAGCGGGAGATCTGAATTTGCCAGATGTCAATTGGGAAGGAAATGCGAACGACAGGAAGCATGACCAACAAATGGCAAATAAGTTAATATGAGAAGGACAGCTGATTCAGAAAGTGATGGAACCAACCAGAGGGAAAAATATCCTGGATGTCATGCTGATAAAACCAGATGAGCTCTATAGGGAAACTGAAGTAATAGATGGTATTAGTGATCATGAAGCTGTTTCTATGGTAGTTAAAAATAAATGTGATAGAAAGCAAGGTCTTAAAAGTAGGACTGTTAGGCAGTACCATATGGCTGATAAAGCAGGTATGAGGCAGTTTCTAAAAAGTAATTATGATCGGTGGAAAACGGTAAATAAAAATGTAAACAGACTCTGGGATGGGTTTAAAGAAATTGTTGAGGAATGCGAAAACAGGTTTGTACCATTAAGGGTGGTAAGGAATGGTAAAGACCCACCTTATTATAATAGAGAAATAAAGAGGCTAAGAAGGAGGTGCAGACTGGAAAGAAATAGAGTTAGAAATGGCTGTGGAAGTAAGGAGAAATTGAAGGAACTTACTAGAAAATTGAATCTAGCAAAGAAGGCAGCTAAGGATAACATGATGGCAAGCATAATTGGCAGTCATACGAATTTTAGTGAAAAATGGAAGGGTATGTATAGGTATTTTAAGGCAGAAACAGGTTCCAAGAAGGACATTCCAGGAATAATTAATGAATGGGGATATACTAAAGACAATTGGTTGGGATATAGTACCATATCTGAAGTACTTATTTGATTATTGTTTGGTCGGAGGAGCTATACCAGATGAATGGAGAGTTGCTATAGTAGCCCCTGTGTATAAAGGAAAGGGTGATAGACATAAAGCTGAAAATTACAGGCCGTAAGTTTGACATGCATTGAATGTAAGCTTTGGGAAGGCATTCTTTCTGATTATAGTAGACATGTTTGCGAATTAATAACTGGTTCGATAGAAGGCAATTCGGTTTTAGGAAAGGTTATTCCACTGAAGCTCAACTTGTAGGACTCCAGCAAGATATAGCAGATATCTTGGATTCTGGAGGTCAAATGGACTGTATCGCGATTGACCTGTCTGAAGCATTTGATAGGGTGGATCATGGGAGACTACTGGCAAAAATGAGTGCAATTGGACTAGACAAAAGAGTGACTGAATGGGTTGCTATATTTCTAGAAAATAGATCTCAGAGAATTAGGGTAGGTGAAGCTTTATCTGACCCTGTAATAATTAAGAGGGGAATTCCTCAAGGCAATAATATCGGACCTTTATGTTTTCTTATATATATAAATGATATGAGTAAAGGAGTGGAATCGGAGGTAAGGCTTTTTGCGGATGATGTTATTCTCTATAGAGTGATAAATAAGTTACAAGATTGTGAGCAACTGCAGCGTGACGTCGAAAATGTTGTGAGATGGACAGCAGACAATGGTATGATGATAAACGGGGTTAAAAGTCAGGTTGTGAGTTTCACAAATAGGAAAAGTCCTCTCAGTTTTAATTACTGCGTTGATGGGGTGAAAGTTCCTTTTGGGGATCATTGTAAGTATCTAGGTGTTAATATAAGGAAGGATCTTCATTGGGGTAATCACATAAATGGGATTGTAAATAAAGGGTACCGATCTCTGCACATGGTTATGAGGGTGTTTAGGGGTTGTAGTAAGGATGTAAAGGAGAGGGCATATAAGTCTCTGGTAAGACCCCAACTGGAGTATGGTTCCAGTGTATGGGACCCTCACCAGGATTACCTGATTCAATAACTGGAAAAAATCCAAAGAAAAGCAGCTCGATTTGTTCTGGGTGATTTCCGACAAAAGTGTAGCGTTACAAAAATGTTGCAATGTTTGGGTTGGGAAGAATTGAGAGAAAGAAGAAGAGCTGCTCGACTAAGTGGTATGTTCCGAGCTGTCATCGGAGAGTTGGCGTGGAATGACATTAGTAGACGAATAAGTTTGAATGGCATTTATAAAAGTAGGAAAGATCACAATATGAAGATAAAGTTGGAATTCAAGAGGACAAACTGGGGCAAATATTCATTTATAGGAAGGGGAGTTAGGGATTGGAATAACTTACCAAGGGAGACGTTCAATAAATTTCCAATTTCATTGAAATCATTTAGGAAAAGGCTAGGAAAGCAATAGATAGGGAATCTGCCACCTGGGCGACTGCCCTAAATGCAGATCAGTATTGATTGATTGATTGATACTGCCTTCTTCATAATTCTTCGAGCATTTTCCATGGGCTGACCTCGTATTCCACCATTTATTTTTTTCTTATTTGCCTGCTCTCCTGGGAATAGGAAGAGGTTCCTGTTTCCCGTTAAGCGACAGTGTGATGTGGATATCACGTATTTGTAGACCAGATAATGCTGAGATCCCTAGGGATAAGCGGTGGTGTACGCAGTGTGGGTCATTGCTCGTTAATTCCACTTTTATTGTTCTGATCTGAGGTTTTTCATGGCCTTTAAAATTGATTAGACGTCTTATTGTGGAGTGAGTTGTGTTAGTAATCCTGTGTAGTAGGTTAGTTATCTGATTCCAGATGGTTTTCTCTCCTGAGTTTCTTTCTTCCTTATTTCTCTCCTGTTGATTCCATGGTGCTTATTATGGTCTTGTGAAGTGTTAATATTCGATTTGTTATTCTTAGCTTGGTGTTAATTGTCTGATCTGTTGTTGATGACATACTATTCCGGAACCTGTCATCTTGAAATTTAAGAGGTCTCCAACTGGTCTAGTCATTATTTCCCTTGCTTTGAATATGTTCCTCCTTTATGCCATGGATTTGTATAATTTTAATAAATCTTTCCTTATTCGGTGTTGCTATTTGTCCGTTGAACTTGTTTCTAGTCTCTTTCTTCTTCTGTTGGTTATGCATTGTAATTGTGAGATGTTGTTGCAGACCTACCTTAAACTACTAAATTTATTTTGTTGTGCTATTTAAACATTTTAGTTATTGATTTTTTTAACTTACTGTTTAGTTGTATTGCGCCTACTGCGGTCAAGAATTTTTTCTTGGGTTCCTTGATTTCTTATGTAACTCATTCCTTGGGGTTCCTGTCTTGAGGTTTATTTTGAATGTCTGGGATTTTTTTCTGTTTGTAGCTTAAGTAGAATGGTTGGATGCCTGATGATGTAGCAATGGACATGATGTTTCCTGTGTTCCCTTAGTTAAATGATTTTGATGTACTGATTTCTTGTGTTAATTGTTTCCTGTTTCTCCCTGGGTGTATGTAAATGACTTTTGCTTCTGAATCGTGCCTTTTTCTATAGTAGAAGCCCCAAATTTTCATTATTTATTTAATTTATTAGTATTGTTCAAAAGATAGTTGAGACCTGTTTCCTTGGTGTCGGGAATTTAAAATGAAACCTCGTGCAAAGTAATCAGAAGAGACTGTAACGGTTCGTTTATTACTTCTTCAAAATCGACTGTTTCTGTGTTAACAGATCATTATCGTATGGAGTGATGTGAACTTGTTCTACAAACTAATTATGGACTCTGACGCACGTTGATCTGCTTCAACTGCCTGTTGAGTTATCAGCTTATCGTGTAAGCTCAAGGATCTTGCTCTAACCGGTAACCTCGCTTCTCCTAGAAACGTCAAGTAAGAAATTTTATTACACGTATGTTTGAAGTGCTCCTTTTTCTCCGATCATCTTCTTTTCGTCCTACCCCATGTTAGTCTTTCGGGGGGGTGGGGGGAAGGAGGCACTGTCACGGATTTCGGATACGTATTGTAGTGTACCTAGACACTTTTCAAGTTACCTTTTGATCAAACTAATTATCATGATTATTTCGACTCATCGAAATTGAACTGGAAGTATTTTACGCTGCGAGCTCATAATTGCGCGGTCCGCCACTGTAGCGCTCGCATTTAGTAGGCATGCTCAAGGTCTGTCTAGGGAGGTCTGGTCACGCTACCACAATCCTTTGCGGTGGCGGCCATATTGGGTCTCAAATATCGTTGTTATGTGGGCGTGCCTGATGTAATGATGCGAGTTATTACTTGTATTTTGAAGGAAAACGGGATACTGCGCCGCACCAAATTGTCAAAATAATACAACTGACGGAATTAGTGTTTCGCCTCCCGAGAGATAAGCAGAGGAGAGCTCAGTGGGTACAAAACTGTAGGCGTGAAAATGTCAACCTACAGGTAATTCTTCTTGTGCTAGGTTAGTGAAGTTATACATTCGTATTATTCCTGAATAATAGTATGTTTATATGAATGATGTTTTATATTTATGGGTCTTATGTATTTTCTTCTAGCATCATTTTGTAGAATCGCAATTTGAACTAAAGAGGGCAGATGGACGGAAACTACTCAAGTGGAATTCCGTCCCAACAATTTTCAACGTCCCTAATCCACCTTTGATATACATAACAGGAAACCTCCCAATGAAAGAGAATTGTCTTTCAAAACAAGCAAGAAAAGTAACAGGAAGTGTGTAATAGTAGTATTGATGTTTATGAAAATTTCCTTTTCATGTATCCGGCTCCATGGCTAAATAGTTAGTGTGCTGGCCTTTGGTCACAGGGGTCCCAGGCTCGATTCCCGGCAGGTTCAGAAATTTTAACCATAATTGGTCAATTTAGCTGGCACGAGGGCTGGGCGTATGTGTCGTCTTCATCTTCATTTCGTCCTCATTACGACGTGCAGGTCGCCTACGGGAGTTAAATCAAAAGAACTGCACCTGGCGAGCCGAACTTGTCCTCAGACGCTCCTGGCACTAAAAGCCAAACGCCATTTCATTCCATTCCTTTTCATGTAAACTACAGACAGTATCTTTCTAACCCTACATGCAACGTAGAAATGTTTCACACATATTTGAAATGCTTGTTCCTGTTCATTTACCAATTATAATCACAACAAAGAATAAGCCTATCACTTCAAACCAACAATTTATGTCCAGCTGGCCATCATTACAACAATTTTATTGATAATAAGTTCAAATTAGTTCAAAATATCGGAAATTACTTTATTAATAAAGAAAACACTGAAGGTAATTTATTACAACCGTCCTTTAGTACTTTAAATACAGTACTTCAAGTTCAGTATTTCATGTACCGGTAATCATAATATGACACAGGTACTGTACAGATTTCTATATTTCTGTCAAGAAGTCCTATACTGTACTGTAGTTATTATTTACAGTTAAATTTCATTCATCTTAAATGCTCTATAGAGTACATTATATGGCTGGACAAATACTTAAAAATCACAACACTCGCTTCACTCGCACTAACCAACTACTGTAATTTAATGTACCGTAGCCTAACATAATATCCTGATGTAATCCCTGAAATTGCCTAACCAAGATTAACTCAACTTAATAGTGACTGAATTTCTACTTCTGATGGAATCGTGTCTACCAATGGCTTTAATTTTCTTAACTATTATTATTATTATTATTATTATTATTATTATTATTATTATTATTATTATTATTATTATTAGCCTGAATATTAGGACTCGGCTAAGAGCCCCGTGGTCGACAACCCACGCTCCCCAGTTAGGAGCACCTGACGCCCCTTTCAGTCGCCTCTTATGACAGGCAGGGGAGACCGTGGGTGTTGTTCTATTGCCCCACCCACGGGGGGAAATCTATTTTGGGTTGTGACTACAAGGCCCTTAGCTGAGTGTTGACATGGCTTTCACTATTCTAGCCTATCCGACCTACCCTGGTCAATACTTGTTCTTTTCCGACCTCGACGGCATTAGCCCATTCGAGGCCTAGGAAGTTTTTCATTTCCACGCACTTTGTGGCCTGCATCTTTCTTTTGCCGATACCTTCACTTTTCGAAGTGTTGGTCCCCTTCCATTTGTTTTCTTCTGATTAGTGTTTATAGAGGATGGTTGTCCAGTTGTAGTTCCTCTTAAAACAATAATCACCACCACCACTTTGTACTATATAGCTGCATGGGTTATCAATAAACTAGTTAAGAGTAGCTAAGAACATCACTCTTGTTGCATATGTGCAGAATATTTTTGCCTTAGAAGCCAAAGAAATACCATATGAATGGATAACAACAGTTACCATACGTAATTTAATGCACTCAACTCAAGAGGCATTCAGTGTTTGTCAACATACTGGGGTAACCTTTTAGAAACGCAGTAGATATCGGAAATACTTTCTTAATAAAGAAAACGCTGAAGGTAATTTATTACAACCGTCGTTTAGTACTTTAAATACAGTACTTCAAGTTCAGTATTTCATGTACCGGTAATCATAATATGACACAGGTACTGTACAGATTTCTATGTTTCTGTCACGTATTTGACAGATGATATTAATAAGAAACACAGTAAGACCAAATTGTAAGGAAGTAAAAAAGAAGAACTTGAGCTTTTGTGTTGATTTTTGTTTCTCAAAAAAGAATTTCAAGCTCTGTTAATTATCTTCCTATTCAAATAGCTGTGAATGTATTCATATCATTTAAGTGTTATACAGTTATATATACATGACCAGTAGATGCCCAATTAAATTTTTTATGAAAAACAGTTGGTATTTAGTTTTTATTTCAATTTACGGTACTGAAATCCTCTAAATTCGAACACACTTGCCTTTGGTTACGCTCGCTTAAAGACCCAATATGGCGGCTCCATAAGTAGCATTCGTGACTTGACCTCCCTAGACCGACCTTGGGCATGCTGTCGATATTGTACTGCCATCTAGCAGCAACGATGGAACTAAATTCAACCTTTCCTCCATGCACGAACGACATTGGGAGACGGTTGTTTTTTTTTTTTTTTTTTTTTTTGTGAAAGTCATACAGGACAAGGCGACTTCTGCTATTGCTGGTGGATTTTAACTTGAAATAAGTGAAGAAAGAAGACAAAATGTGGATTATTTTTGATCCTGGGTGATCATGTCGCCGAGGGGCGATGACTTTATCGCCATTCCATTTCCTTTTTTCCAGTAATTTTAAAATAATCTGTGAGTAAGCATCTATTTCTTATTTACCCAGGAGATCTAACCATGTGAGGAGCAAATCGGATAATTCCAGGTTACCGAGTGTATTACTTAAATTCGTCTGGCTTAGTTGAACTGCTTAAAACTATACTATTCTACTTTCCAAATCATTTTAGTGCACGAGAAATTGAATTTAGCCTTTACCGGTAATAGACTGTAATCTTAGCCATTTAAAATTGTGACTTAACTACCATTTTGTTGGGGCTTTTATGTAACTACTGGTAAAGTTATAGCGCGTGTTAAATCTTTGTAATCTGAAAATCCCCGTCAGGGAAGTGATTAAGAGTAGAAAATTGTTTCTTATCACCTATTCTGCTGTGTATTTACCCTTTCTGGGTGGGTAGCCATTTTGTTGGGGTTGGACATGCGACCCAGTCGCCATGGCAGCAGTATTTACATGTGTGTGGGCGTTGGACATATTATTTTGACATTTGCCGTCTCTGTTCTTTGTTATGTGAGAACAGCTGACGTGCGCTGTGAGGGAGATTGTTGAATTTTGCTCTTGGGAAGAGATGTGATCCAGTTATGCATCTCGATTTTTCTCCGTATGCTTGGCGGTTGTGATCCACTGATATTTAATTTTGGATTATATTTGATTTGGCGACTAATTGTAACTGTTGGTCACGTTAATATTTGATTTAACTTCTCTTTTCCTAAGTTCGTTTGTATTGAACTTATGATCTGTGGATTTCACATGCTACTGCTCCCGTGCTACAGCTGAAGTGGTTCTTAAGAAACATTTCTCACTCACTAAAATGCTATTGTGTAAAAACCCGGTCTTGGGTTAAGTGCTCATTAATTAAGCCGTTCTTTCTTTCATTTCGTAAGGTTGTTTTCCTAATTTATCCTCACTGAGGATTTCTCCAAGGAACTGGTTTGTGAGCTCAGATTATATTTCCTTTTCATTTTCTTTCACTGATTTTAATTTTTATGTACTTGAAAGTTGTAAAATTAATTTAATTCCTTTAATTTTGGGTAACTGAATTTGAACTTGATCTTTTAATTACAGATTAATTTATTTAATTCCTTTAATTTTGCCTAACTGAATTTGAACTTGATCTTTTGATTACAATTAATTATTTTTCTGTTATTAAAGTTATATGTAACTTGCACGTGAATTATTATTTCAGTCAGTAAGTATTATTTCTCGTTCAATCTACTCGACCTCTGTAAGCCTAGCAGTTTCCATGCCTTGCTACGATCTTCTCTTGGGAAAATCCTGGTAAGTGCTTTACTTTGTTATGTTTCCCTGATCGTGCAACTACTGTCTTGTAATACCTCTCTTGTAAGTCACCTTAACACTCACTAATATCGATGGAATATCTACATTAGGTTTTGAGATGACTTAACATCTTTCATAATCACGTAGAATGGGCTCACATTTTTATCGTGAAAGTCTAAAGTTAGCTTCTTCATACCAGCGTTTAAAGTCTTCTTCGTCTCTCTGTGGCTCTTTAGGGTACCTTTTTCTTGAGGTAAATTAATTTTGTTACGCGAAAGCTGATTGTTGAATACGGGTGAATAAGTATCAGGTGACAATTTAAGATGTTTTCTAAGAATGCGAATTGTTTCAACTATTCTCAACGGGAAAAATATATTTGCGGACAATTACCATAAGAATTGAATGTTTGATTCACACGACAGTTTTCATTATTTACAGTAAAATTCTTGCGATGAATGCACCGAATCTATTTCTCTCGAAAAACTTATCATTTTATTAGGGCACAAATACCGAAGAATTTCCCATTTTTAATATATAATAAGTGAAATGCGCACAAATGTGCAAAGAATTTAAGAGTTAATTCTCTTTGCTGTATTCTGTGATAGATCTTGTTCTTTTTTTGCACTTATGTGGTAGCGATCACACACTTCCTCACATAGAGAGCACACACACTCGTCGTTCACCTCATGGAATCGATTAGTCGCACATAGCTTATGGTGGAAGCCATGGACTGCCATCCCTGTAACTACATGTCGCTGTTCGTAGTTCGCTTCTGTCCATTTTCGCTCCAGCATGGCGTCGGTGGCATAGAATTCGAGCTCGATTTGGGCTCGTTTCATTCTTCTCTCTTCAATTATCTTTGCGCTTTTTCTTGTGAATGGCCGAACTAGATTGATTCTTAGATCCTCGATATAGAATGGTTCTTTACAAAGTTCGTACACTAACGTGGACTTTGTGTTCGTAGGCACACCTAATACTCGCTTTAGAAATCTGGCTTTTA
The DNA here is from genome assembly GCF_040414725.1 of Anabrus simplex. Lineage (NCBI taxonomy): Eukaryota > Metazoa > Arthropoda > Insecta > Orthoptera > Tettigoniidae > Anabrus > Anabrus simplex. The sequence continues at coordinate 485,184,747 of NC_090265.1, forward strand.
GTTTATCTAGAGTCCTAAGGTCAGCCACAGATAACTTTTCCCAAATAATTTCAATGCCATAAGTGGTAATTGGGCTTTTTGCAGCATGAAATAACTCTAGTGCTGTTTTTAAAGAAGTTTTCGGGAGGTATTTAATTCTATATATCGCTTTGATGGCTCTTATTGTCCTTTCTTTAATGTGCATCTGTAGGAGTTGATTGTCGTTTGTACGATTATTCCAAGGTACTTGAAGGAATTCGTTATGTTTAGGTATCTGTTCTGAAATTTAATTTTGTCCTTTGTTGCAGCTCTTCCTCCTTTTCTGAAGATCACCATTACTGTCTTAGATTCGTTTATCTGCAGATCATTTTCTTCTGCCCATGTTCCCAGCTTGTTCACTGCTTCCTGAAGGTCTTCCAAGTTGGATGACCCAATTACCATGTCGTCAGCGTATATGTGTTGTGATACTGTTTCACTGAATTCTACTACTTTCGATAAGTCTGCAGTTGCAATGTTGAATAGTATTGGACTAATTGGGTCACCCTGCATTACTCCATTGGTCTGGTAAATATCTTGGGAAAGTGAGTTGCCATCACTTATGTTAACTATGTTGCATTCTAGGATGTTCTTCATAAGGACTGTAATGCTGTGCGTTTCTCCAATCATTTGTGCTAGTTTCTCAATCACTACTTTTCTGTTTAAGTGTCGAAGGCTTTTGTGTAGTCGATGAATACTGCGTAGTATTTTCCGTTTGGAAATCTTAAGGCCTGTTCTACTTCACTTATTGGGTTCGTTACTCCCTGCAGTGTCGAGCAATGTTTTCTGAAGCCATACTGACGTTCAGGGAGGAGATGGTCCGTTTCCCTCACTAATCGGTCCGTGATTATTCTCATAAAGATCTTGAAAGCATTGTTTTCTAGGGCGATGCCTCTAAATGAGTTTGGGTCCATGTTGTCTCCTTTTCCTTTATAGATTACTTTTATCGTAGACTTCCTCCAAGATTCAGGTATTTGTGCGCTGTCTAGACACGCGTTAATTAACTCAGTCCACACTTCTAGGAGTACGTCTTCGGTTGCCTTGATAAGTTCATTGCAGATCCCATCAGGACCAGCAGCTTTCCTGCTTTTGGTTTTTGATATGGCTTGTTTCACCTCATGAGTCGTTATTGGGATTGGATGCAACTTTGGTTGACTTCCCGTTCGTGTTGATACACTTGCGGTTGGAGTGGTGCACTTCAGATTGAGGATGTTATTGAAATGGTTTTCCCACACGTCCATTTGTATTGTCGTGGTTTGCGGGACTTTGTTCCGTTTTAAGACAACGTACGGGTCTCTGTTCGCTTCTTCGACCAATTGTTCTACTTCTTGTTCCTGATGGTGTCGTTTTATATCTTTCAGAGTGAGTTTGTACTTTTTCCTTTCATTGAGTATTCTTTAATTTTCTCTGTTTCTCAGCTATATCTCGCTTTATGGAGGGCTTGCAGTGTTATACGTCTTAGTTCGTAGCATTCCCTGTCAAACCATAGCTTCGCGTGTCTTTTCTTATAGGGGACGGTGACTGACCTAATGCTGTCTTCTATGGTTTTCGCAGCCAGGTCGAGGTTGTTAGTTTTAAGGTGGTGTATCGCTTCCTCCGCACCCTTCCGTAAATTCTCCGTCTTGCTTTCAGTTATTTTTCTCCCCAGTGTGGGTGCCGTGTTGGTATTTTGTGTTTCCTTTACTGTTGATTTGATTTCAATGTATGTCTTAATAGGAATGTGCTTTCTGAGCGGTGTGTTGGCCGACGACCAGAGTCCACCTTGTGATATAGAGCTTAGTGATCTTCCCTTGATAAACACTAGATCTATGGCACTTGCACTGTTGTGCGCAAAGTACGTTAGAAGGTCTTTGCTGTTTACCAGTTTGAAATTCTCTTTTGTCATTAGATTGAAGATTAGCTCGCTTTTATGGTCTGGCTTGTCTAGCCTGCAGTTTAGATCCCCAGCAGTTATAACATTTTCTTCAGACTCGATTAGAGAGACTGCTCGGGCAACTGACTAAAACGCATCTTCCGTTGATGACTGTGGCTGTATGTAAAGTCCTACGATTGTGATGATTGTTGTGAAGACAATAACCATGTTGTCCTCTGTGTGTGTTTTCGTTACTTTGCCCATTTTGTTGTTATAAAGACAGGAGACACCGACTGAGGGTCGGCCTTCCTGCTTTTCGGTTGCCAGAGCGTGCTTTTCGTAGTAGCCCGGAACGTCCATGGGTTCACTTAGAAAGGTTTATGTTAGGATAACTATATCACTTGTGAAAAGTACTTGACTAGTAGAGATCTTTGCTACGCTTTTCAATCCTTCGATGTTCCACAGTGGGACGGTCAGCTTTTGGCTGGTACACATTTTATTATCCTCTGTCGATCGAGTCCCCGTGATGTTGTGAGGGGCGAAATCGATATCTTCGCATTGTGACGTCTTTTGACCAGAAGGACGGTTCATAAGCTTTCTACTTTTCCTGAAAGCCTATTCCAATCAGGAAATCTTTATTGTGACCCGGCGTTGTCAACTCTTTGCATGTTATGCATCCTTGGATTCCTCCGTCTTTCATATGTCGTGTTATATCTTCTGCGGTTGTTGTTTCATGCAGTTTCCCCACGTATAGCCAGGCATTTATTGATCCGGCTTTGAGGTTGCTTGATGATTGGGCCTTTGAACCTGAGGTTGTTGGTGCGTTCCTCCTTACAGCTTCTGTCTAAACATGCTCGTTTTCATTTGTTGATCTTTCCTGATTGGGTCCTCTCGAGGGTGAAGAATGAGCAGGGGTTGCATGGCCTGAATCTCTTCTGGTATATTCTCCTTCAGGGGGCTTTGAGCAGGGGGGTTTTGTGCTTCCTTCCTTGCCTACGTTCGTTCATTCGCCCTGTTGGTCCTTCCCGCTGGTGGCGAGCGGATTATGAAGATTTCGGGATCAGTTTCCTTTCTGTCGTATTTTACTTGCCGATCGTTTTCCCTTAGCATTTTAAGGTCTGTCTTGCGGAAACTTTCTCCCTAAGTTCTCGTGAGTCACTCTGCTGAGATTTATTTTTGTTTAGCGTCTTCTCGTGTTTCCTTAGGAGGCTGGCTTGTTCGGTGTCTGTTTCCTGGTGTGGTGGGGGTTTGTTATTATTGGTATCACGGGTTTCTCCTGTGGTTCCGGGCAGTCTTGTTCCTTGCGTTAGACCCTTTTCATTTAAAATAATCTTTATCCTTCCATCAATCTTTGAATCAAGTTGTGAGTTAAAATATTTAAGAAGTAACTCTATTTTTGGTCAATTTCAGGTATTTTTTCGATTTGAGTCTCAATTTCTCTTGTTTCCTGTTTATTTCTTTCAGACTGTCTTTAAGATTCTTAGCTTCCGTATTTATGAGTGTCTTGCATTGAGGGCACATCCACAACAGAGAGCACAATTTTCGTTTTAAAATGTCTAATTCACCACTGGATATCCCAGCACAGTCCTTATGAAACCATGAGTTGCATGATCCATCGCATCCTACAATGATCTCTGTCTCCCTCCGGTCTTTCTTGCAAACTCCACAGTATGTGTCGTTGTCAGCGCTGCTGCTTTTTGTTGGCATGGTCAGCTGGGAGAAGGTACTTTTGGAGACGCTTTATACTCTCTTGTTATTTATGATGCAATAAATATATCTTCACTGTGCTAATCTGGCTTGTATTCCTTATCTCTCGTGACACATGTTGTATAGGGCTATACTAAACTTCAGAATAAACCAAGCTCGACAAAATTAAAGGAACTCAAACGAAACCGTTACAACGCCTTTTAAAATGTCTTAACATTTTCATTTCGTATTTGTGCTTTCGGTTAACATTTCAGTTCACACCAGTTCACACATTTCGGATTTCATGCACATTCCCTAATTGGTTCATATGTGTAAACCCGCATTCATATGTCACTGCCAAAATATCTTCTACAATTCTAATTAGGCAGTTGTGTTATCTACTAGGCCGTGATTTCCAACTGTAACCGTCAATATCGATTGTTCAACAATGACTCACAACGGCTTCATGGGCCACGCAACACTATTATGCAACACTACTGAGCTGTATGGCTGGTCATTAAACAATCTACATAAGAATTGCGAATAACTGCTCGAACACTTAAATATATGCAGTACGGTTTGTCTGTTTCTATCTCAGATACGACGGATCACCACATATACCCAACATGAACAATTGTGATCAACGCCAGTCAGCTTGTTGTCACCCAGTTCCAATACTTATAAAAAAATTTACAATACTACACTCGCACAAAACTCCTATAAATGTGTATACAATTAATGTTCTCCAAATTGCCTGATGTAAAAGGATTTGGTTATTGAGTTAAACAGGGTGTGAAATGGCACAAATATTGCTCTAAAGGCACACGAGAAAGTTCAGTATAACACATAGCACATATTCACACATGGGTACATAAGGTACATAATCCTGACACACTGATCACATTAAAAAGAAGACATTAATAAGAGTTCACATTAAACACACGCAATAATAACGAAGCGCTTATTCACCTTAGTAACGCAAAAACATAACGACTATAGGGCTGTATAAGAGAGCCAGTCACAACGCACCGCTTATAGTTATGATTATCTATTTTCCACGATGTTTTATTTCCACGTCCAAGGTATCTAAGAGGATGTGTATATACACATACGACATACACTTACACTAACACTTTCTATATCGATATCAATTTCACCATAGCACCATACAGACAATTATTCCCAAATCACTGAAGCCTTTCCCATTTTTGACTTACAGAGAAGTATACACTGACTGAGCAAATGTCATGGGATAGCGGAGCACTGATGCGCAGGTGTGTTGTCTGCGCACCATACGCACCTGTGCCAGCGGCAGTTGTATAGGAGACCTTGTGAGTAGTGGCTGTGCATGTGACAGGTGTAACATGGAACGTCGTCGTGAGCTGACACCGTTCGAACGGGGTATGGTGGTCGGTGCCCGACGGATGGGAAGTGCGATTTCGGAAGTGGTGCGGGAATTCGTCTTCACACGATTAACCGTGTCCAGTGTGTATCGTGAAAGATTGAATGCGGGTGTCACTGTCCACAACAGACGAACGACTGGCCGTCCAGTCACCCTCGATGACCGTGACCGGCGACATCTGACACGGATTTTCAATAGTGACAGACGGGCAACCGTGCAACAAATCACGGTTCAATTCAACACAGGCCGTGCTAGACACGTCTCCCAGTGGACAATCCGTAGGAACATGGGTTCTATGGGGGTATGGGAGCTGGCGCCGCACACGGGTGCCACTGTTAACCCAACGTCATCGGCAAAACGACGCGCATTTGTCGCCAGTCACCAGGGATGGACACTGGAACAATGGCGCAGCGTGATATGGTCGGACGAATCGCTATTGCAACTGCACCATGCCGATGGGAGGCACCGTGCATGGCGCAGACCACATGAAGCGATGGCTCCCGCCTGCCTCGAAGGTATGGTCCAGGGCGCTGGTGTCCCTGTTATGGTCTGGGGTGCATTTTCCTGGTATGGAATGAGCCCCCTAGTTGTTCTGGAAGAGACTTTGAATGGTACGCGGTATGTTGAGCTGCTCGGAGACCACCTCCACCAATTTTTGGCCTTCCAGCACCCAGACGGTTCTGCGGTGTTTCAAGATGATAACGCGCCGCCACATCGCTCCCACGTCACCCGGGAATGGTTCCAGGAACATGCAGCGGAGGTTCAACGACTGGCCTGGCTACCCAGGAGCCCCGATATGTACCCTATCGAGCATATCTGGGATGTTCTGGAACGCAGGCTCCGTGGCATGGATCCTGCACCCACGAACCGACCAGCATTGGCGGCCGCTCTGCAAACGTTTTGGTGTCAACTGCGTCCAGAGGACTTCCAGGGACTTGTCGACTCACTTCCACGGCGTTTCACAGCAGTTCGCAAGGCCAGAGAAGGCCTCACACGCTATTAGGTGACTATCCCATGGCATTTGCTAAGTCAGTGTACAACGCGATCGATCCATGCTAACTACATTCTATAACACCACTATTCAAATATAATTATAAACAAACACTTAATATATATGGTGCAAACACGAAATAATTAACCTCCAGGTATTTTGAGCTCCCACGTAAAAGCACCTAGCGACTAAAATACCTCTTTATCAGTATTGAAAATCACGAAGTACGATTACAAGCAGACTCGAAATAATTATTACTTTAAACTCTTAACACCAATAAAATATTTTATAACCTATGAATGGCTCGCCACCGCTGCCATACTGCCGCTAATCGAAACCTGTCTTATAGTCAGAGTCAGTCTAGGTATTGTAGTCGGTCTTTGTTGGTGCTCCAGTTGTTCTCCTTGGCTGACTGTACTTCGATGACGTCATGTTCGTTAATAGTGGCGTTGTGCTGTGAAGAACTCCACTCGCCTTAGTCGGTAAAACATTAGAAGACTATGAGATGCGTTAACGTGTAGTTACCTATACACGGTATTAAAAGAGTTTACCAAAAACAGCATTGGCAAATCCGTCCGTCCGTTATACAGGACCGATTTGCTTAATTTTTGTTTTGTTCTCTCCGGAAGTACCTGCGGTGAATTATGAGACATTGATAGATCTTTCAGTTCAGCCAACCGTGAGTAATCATAAAATAAAATCACTAAATGATCACTCCAATAATTGCAGGTAAAGGCTACCCTAACCCGCAATGCATTTTATATTCAGTGGGTTGCTACTCGACTAGCACTTTCATTAATACTTTGACCAAGACCAACTACAGTTATATCAGACCGTAACCTAGAAAAACCATGCCGGACATCGGTGTGCGACATGAGAAGTTAAGGAGAATATTCAACGTGTTTATTCTGAGTCACCTAAAGGAAACATCACATGTAACATCACGTAATTCCACTGTAAACATAATTGTAATTTCAGTGGTAAAATAACGAAGGAAGAATTATTTTATCAACGTCATGTTGAAAAACACACACAATAAAAATATTTCATCGGACAGCAAATAAGATAAATAGATGTCAATCCACAGCCCATTATGTAAAACTGTTGGAATATTGCGGTTTTCTCATGAAAATAAAAAATCATGTAAATATCTTGTATACATCTTAAGGAAAACAACATTGAGGTTATGTATCGGTAGCTCAGATAATTGAATGGAGTGGTTTATCATTGTTTGCTTTTGTTATTTGAACGTTTGAACTGCTTGATGTGTGTGATGTTTAGTTGTCGTCAACAGCTCGTAATAAATGGATATGTGTGACGAAGATGGTGTTTCAATAGTATAAGTTGATGTCCTAAACCGGTGTAAGCGAGCAGAAATGAAGATATATCAACAGGTTATGGGCCCAGAGCTCCAGAGCGCCAAAACGCCGCAGTAAACTTCTGACAATATAAGTTGAAATGGAGAAACGAGAATTAACGGACGAAGCAAGTTGTGACATTATTGACGGGGAAAATGGCGACTTCGTGGACCGGTGAAGAAATACTGAATAGGAATGTAGCCAAGCTTACAGTGGAGAACTAGTTTTCGTGGGCATTAAAGGTGGAACAAGAGCTGTTGTTGAAAGATGTATGGGAATCAGTATTAGGTTATGAGGATATACCAGTTTGTCAACTGCCTCAGACAGAAACAAGACGGCGAGCGCGAAACAATGTGATCGCGTTAGCGGTTATTTTCAAATATGTCGGAGAAGATTTTGAAAGTGACATTGCAGATATTGAATCAGCGAAAAAGGCATGGGAAAAACTGGACGAGTTGTGCAATAATGGATGGCTAGTGAATGGTGCTATGACCCCGAAACAGTTAACTCATTTTGTGAAGCCCAAGGACATGAGTGTTCAAGAATACTTCGCAAAAATAAATTAACTGTGGAGGAGAACGAGCAAAGCTGGATACGAGTTCACAGATCAACAAGTTGCAGGAATGATCATCGGAAATCTTACAGAGGAATATGCTGTTTGTATCTCTTCCTTGGAAGCTGATTTGGCAAAACTGACCATCTCGAAGGTGAAGGCGAGATTACTCACGGAGGAAAGCAGAAGGAAACTTCAGCAAAATGGAGGAAAGGCTTACGACACTGGAAAACGTGAGGAGGATGAAGCTCAAGCCATAGTTGTTCAACAGAAGCGAGATATCAAGAAAGAAGACGTGTGACGAGGAAAACAGTATAGTTGCCACAATTGCGGTAAACAGGGACATGTATCTAAATATTGTCGCAGTACCCAAAAGTGCTTCAAATGTGGTAAGTCTGGACATCATTCAAAAGTATGTCCAACAATGAAGAGTGGCGAATCATTGCAGGAGAGTAGATCACTGAATGCGAGTGGAAAAGTGGTAAGCTCAGAAATTATACATGTAGTAGATAAAGCAATGAGCATGGTAGTTTCTGTTGGAACTGAGAAAATTAGAGATTGGCTGTTCGATTCAGGTGCATCTCATCATATGTGTCCAACAAAGGAGATGCTTATAGACATGTTAACAAATGTAGCCGGGAATGTAGAAATAGGGGATAACAGTAAGCTGGATATTAGAGGTATAGGTAAGGTCAAAGTAAAAATGTCAACAGGCTGGACAATTACATTTACGGATGTGTTGTATGTACCAAACTTAGGTGAAAATTTAATATCAGTTGGTAAGTTAACCATCAAAGGTTTCAAAGTAGGATTTGCAGGTGAAAAAGCAGTGGTTGTAGATAAGAATGGAGATGAAACATTGTTGTTGCAAACAGAAGGAATGATGTGTATGTAGTACAAATAGAGGGGAGAAATGATATTATAGCTGTGAGTGACTGTGATCAAATAATAGATCAAGAATGTAATAACAACGTAGCATTTAAAAGTGTTGGGCAGGTTAGGCTGTGGCGTGAGAGATATGGACATGTTCATTCTGAAGCTTTGTTTAAATTGCATATGTTAGAATTGAAAAGGAGTAATGATATTAATACTTGTTCTATATGCATTCAGGGGAAACTAAGCAACAAGGGAGTGCCTAAGCCTTGTGAGCGTAAGACAGAAAAACCACTTGATGATTTGCACACTGATGTAGTTCGAAAAAATTAGTCCACCATCACTTGGGAAATCTCAATATGTTGTAACAATGATTGATGAATATTCCAGATTTAATGTGGATGTATGTGTGAAAAATAAGGATGAAGTGTTGGAGATGTTTAATAGGTATGAGGCAAATGCAGAAAAGTTACATCGTGTAGGAATTAAGGTGCAATCTGACAATAGCACAGAGTATACCTGTAGCGGGTTTCAAGCACAATTGCAAAAATGTGGTATTACTCATAGGAGATCTGTACCGTACACTCCACAAGAAATTGGATTAGCAGAGAGGCAGAATAGAACGATGTTTGATAATGTTAGATGTCTATTTATCCAGTCAGGGTTACCAAATGAATTCTGGGGAGAAGCTATAATGACTACAGTGTACTTAAGAAATAGGTGCATATCCTCAGCAATAAATTTTCAGATACCATTTGAACTGTGGTTCAGTAGGAAGTTGGATCAGGAAGAAATAGGTATATTGAAAGTATATGGAGGTCAGGCGTGGGCTATGAGGGCAGACAGTAGCAAGTGAGATCCCAGAGCAGAGTCATGCGTTATAATAGGTACTGCAGTACGTAAAGGTTGAATTGTAGAACATCTAGATGTAACTAGTGCTTACTTAAACAGTGAAATGAGTTGTACTGCATACATGGAACAACCAGAATTGTTTGTAGAAGAGGATGTCCAAAATTATGTATGTAAATTGAAGAAAAGCATCTATGGACTACCTAATTCGAGTAAAGACTGGAATGCTTGTGTTGATGCTATAATTAGAAGACTAGGTTTTAAGAAATGTGTCAAAGACCATGTGTGTATGTAAAAGACTGTTATATTATTGGCTTGTATGTTGACGACATAATTGCAATAGGTGACAAAGAGGCTGTTAAGTTGGTTAAAATAAGGTTGACAGATGAGTTAGAGATTAAAGATCTAGGGAAAGCAACAAACTTACTGTCATTAAAAATAGAACAGACAAAAGAAGGGGTTATGTTGAATCAAAGTTTGTACATTGACAAATTACTTGCTGATTTTTCCATGAATGACTGTAAACCGAGTAAGACTATTTTACCAAGTGGGTATTCAGCAGCTGAAAATGATGAGCAGGAATTTGATTGTACCATTTATCGCAGTGCAGTAGGAAGTTTACTATATTTGTCAAATAATACTAGACCTGACATAGCATTTGCGATAAGTAAAAATAGTCAAAATTGTCAAAAACCTAAGATTAAAGATCGGAAAGAAGTGAAGCATATCATGAGATATCTATGTGGTACTAGAGATTCAAAGTTGTATTCCAAAAATTGTGAGAAGTCAGTACAAGTGTTCTGTGATGCAGATTGGGGAGGAGATACTAAGTCTAGAAGATCAGTGAGTGGGTATGTAACCACAGTGGCAGGGGGAGCAGTATCATGGTATAGTAAGAAACAAGAGTTGTGTTGCTAGATCTACCATGGATGCTGAATACATTTGCAATGGCAGAGGTATCTCGAGAAGTAACTTGGATGAAAGATTTGCCATCAGAGCTAGAGCTGGAAAGGTTTATGGATATATCTTGTCAAGTTTTTGCTGACAATGCAGCAGCTATTAAATTGAGTAAAAACTATATTGTGAGTGAAAGGTCAAAACATATTGACATCATGTACCATGTATGTAGAGAGCTAGTAGAAAAGGAGTTCATTGATTTTGTATATGTAGCATCAGAGAGAAATGCTGCAGACTTGTTCACAAAGAATTTATCTGGTAACAAGCTTAAGAGTATGTATAAGCTTATAGGTTTGCAATTAGAGGACAATTGATTGAAGTGTAGTATTTTACTATTTTAGAAAAAGTGGGAGTGTTGGAATATTAATATTGTGGTTTTCTCATAAAAATAAAATGTCATGTAAATATCTTGTATATATCTTAAGGAAAACAACATTGAGGTTAGGTTTCGGTAGCTCAGATAATTGAATGGAGTGGTGTATCTTTGTTTGCTTTTGTTCTTTGAACGTTTGAACTGCTTGATGTGTGTGATGTTTAGTTGTAGTAGTCAACAGGTCGTAAAAATTGGATGTGTGTGGCAAAGCTGGCGTTTCAATGGTATGAGATGATGTCCTAAACCGGTGTAAGCGAGCAGAAATGAAGATATTGTGCCCTACTGCACTTCAAAGTTCCGTCCAGGCGAAGGCCGGTCTCGAACCCAGAGTACAGTAGTGAACGAACTCTCACAGACGTGAGCTGGTGCACATAGTCTTACCTGAACACAGTCCTCTTCATTCAGCCGGGAAAGCGCTCTTCTCAGGGATAACATGGGTATAACGGGGCAACATAAAGATAACACACTAGGACATGTGCCTACTCAGGTAAGAATTCGCTAAATCAAATAACATAAAATATCTAACAGAAAACATCGCTGCATTCAAAGTTTAACAAATAGGGATTTATTACACAAAATTGAATTATTTACAAATGAAAGAGCTTTTCAATATGATAGGGTAAAATGACGCTGAGCCGATGACAACCAGTTCACTGCCTTCACGAACAGCGGTACTGCAACAAGCATGTTACAATCGTGTAAGTAACGAAGTTTAGAAAGATGGATATCTGCTTACCTACTCATACACAGTGATTCCCATAAAAATATACAATGCCACGCGCCGTCGAACCCCGGTGCAAACAAAAATCACCACAAAATTTACAATGACCTGACTCGGTCACGAACCCTAGTCCCATGACGAGTAAGGCGTCCAAGATACCTATGCAAACAATATAAAAGGACCCAATCAACATATACATGGGTGTCAGTATAAAACGGGTCAGTGTTAAAATTTTACGTAAAACAAATAGGACATAAAAAATGATCACTCCCTGCCTTCAAAACATGAAGGTCGTTTCTTTCCCCCTGGCACACATGACAAACTGCAGACGACAATAACCAACTCACAAGCCTGTGACGTCAAGCTCAACGACCTCCACCCTCACCACTTCACTTGCGGCAGCCCCCTAATTTATGAGCTCAAATGGGCGACAGGCTAAATTCTTGCCTTTCAAAAGAACACCTCACGTAGTCAGCTGCTAAAGCCCTCATTTAAATATACCTGGGCTATCTGCCCTCGTCTCAATATCTCCAGCAATCTCGCTAATCTTACTTATGCCTCTCATGGGCTAAATCCTGGTGCTACAAAACACTAATCATTAAGCGATCGTCACATGGCCATACTAGGCATTTCCAAAATATATTCAATAAACTCTCAATGGTTGGGCTCTCTCATGTCAACTGCAAATTTTACTTCTGCCTCTCATGGGCTCAAATCTCTTAAATATTCGGACTCGCTCGCTCTATCAGTGAATCTGGGTGAATTACTGGTCACGTCTTGGTCACAACTATACACATCTACGTCTGCAGAAACAAATGCCTAAATGCGATCTAATAAAAGTACCTATCTGTTAGACTAACCTCCTATGACCAAATGAGTTCGATCAGACCCTTACAAAAACACGTACGTTAAAATAACGCAATCAAAATGAACTATGAACTCGCTAACAAGGACTCTACAAATAACATCTACCTTAAAGTACGGGGTTCGAGTTTGAGGCCTAGCTCTAAATTACAAGGAAATTTTTCCTAATACCACAAATCTGTTGACTGACGGCCCCCATATTCCTATCTAAATTTAAATGACATGCTTGATACAGAATTGGAAAGCTCTGACCTTATTTATCGGGGACATAGCGGAGCGGCCATCCCTGTGGACCACTGGATCTACCACATCATGATAGACTGCGGAGCTGGCATCAGATACTGTTGACCACTTGGAGACATTCTTGCTTGTGTGGCGTCTTCGTACAGCTCCCTCTGTAGTTGGAAGGTGTCCCTTTCGATGTCGTGCTGATCAGGTGCTCCCAATGTTCCTGGATCGATGCCCGTTGTCGTGTTGGCTTCAGCTCCTGGTTGTGGCTTCTTTGCAATGACGCTGTCAAACACTCGTTCTGACTTGATGCTGTGGTAACTGAAAATAAATTCATAGATTACAGACTGTCCAAACTCGATGCCTGTCTCCACTACTATCGTGTCTCACACGTCACATTGACCAAGTCTCGTTCAGAGTTTTAACCTGGTACACAATAGTTTCTTCACTCCTCTCAGTCACTGTTCTTTCACCCTATCACACGGACAACAAATAGTTTCAGAATTCCTAACCTGTGCCAATATTAATTCTAGCCTTTCGTCAGTAATAACTTGACCTCATAGAAATATGAAGCTACTAGTTCATTAGTCTCTTATAAGCAGTACCTCATCTCCCCATAGCACATTCTCACAGGTAAAATCTTAAATTCATCTGAATATTCAAGTTGATTACTTACTTTCTTGCAGAAATAGCAGTACGGGTAGTAGGTGTAGCTCGAAGACAAAGCGTTGTTCTCAGTACCAACACGCAGTATGACGATTCGTTCAAGCAGCCTTTTGGTCCAAGAATGACTCTGATATGCCCGGCGGCCTTATTTTATAATCCCGGATCGCGTCATCAAGCCGCTTGACTGCGTGCAATCTTCGCGCGCCCGCGAAGTTTTTTTTTCCCGCATTAAATATATCATGAGCTCTAATTAGCGAATGCATTAATGAATGCAGCCCTAATGCATATCAAAATAAAGCAGAAATAATACAGGTTGCAATTCTTGTCTCAAATCCGATGCAACTCTTCCGTAACCAAAGATATTAATTTATTTATTTCTTCCCTCCTATAATAAGTTTAGCTGGGATCTGGGAAGCGTCCCCAATCTTCATCAAGAGGCTTGGCTTGGGACATAACTCCTTTTAATGGGTTTCTGGAGATTTCTCATAATGACGCTCGCGCTCACTTCACATAAGAATGCTTCTTCTGGACCCCTTTATGACATATACTGTAAGACATTGGCTTCGTGGGTGGCCTTGTGTGATTCCAATATCCAATACTCAAATTCATACAATTGTCCCAATGAACAGAATGGTTCATAGCCCCCCGTGAACAACAAAATAAAATTTTGTCAAGAATTTTATTTTCCTAAATGCCGAGATCATCTTCTCATTGCAATCATATATGCTGTCAATATTCAAAACTTCATGGCACGGGACTATCTTCAGCTACAGACATGATAGCCTCCCTATCCTTCCTAACTTGGTAATAGGCATCCAGCAGAGCTAGAAATCTCCGGTGGTTACTCTCGCAGTCTTGACACTCCGTCTCTTCGCGCTGCTCAGATAGCTGTTTCTGGTTCCCTGGAGATATCATATTTACTTCTTCTTCTTCTTCACCATTGGGTCCTTCTAGTTGTTCTTCTTCGTCGTCATGTTCATCTTCTTCCGGAATGACAACCTCCTCGCTGGCAATATCTCTGGTGTCTTCCTTTCCAAATTCTTCTTCCTCTTCTTCGCCTCCTTCTTCTTCTTCTTCTTCTTCTTCCTGATTGTCTAATTGATATTGGCCTGGTTGGAAAAAGGGCTTAAGATTTGATGAGTTAAAGACCTTAGTCACAGTAGCGTCCAGGCTTTGTACCTTGTATGAGTTATTTTCATAACTATGAATTATTCTATACGGTCCAGTGTATAGCTCAGCGAACTTATGGTAGTATCTCTCCGTAGGGTTAGAGACAGTGGGTGTCTTAACTAACACTAACTCGAGCTAGTTGAGGATCCCTGCTAAATTCATCTTAAATTCTCTTCATTTGACATGATGTTCAATTAATATAATTGACAAAATAATTTTATATCTACTGGTTATCATAAGTTTTCTATTTACAACACTACTTATATACAGTGGTGTTTATCTAAATGGCTCTTCTATTTGTCCAGTTTACCGAAGTTCCCTGTCTCACGGCCGTTTCGCAACTTTCTTCACACCCTGTCTCATTCATGCTGCCTTCTAGCCTGCAGAGGTTCATGGCACTACGTGTTTGTTTACTTCTGTAGTTAGAGAGGTTCCCTCTCTCTGTTCCGCTCTTTATTTTGTGGATTAAGAGATATTCCTTTCTCTCGGTTTTCCCGTCAATTTTCTTCCGCCTTATTTCACGACACGCGGAAAGCCACCTCTTCGCAACAGCACGTTTTCTCCTCAACTGTTCCACGTAGCTTCTTGGTTTAAGCTTTCGTCCCTCTTTCATATCTTCCCTTCTCCGCTTCTTTTTTCTCCTGCTGGTTCCCGTCTTCCACCTACGGCGTATTCTTACTTGTCTTGCGAACCAACCAAACTGGTATCGGTAATTTGGGTTCTTCTTGCGTCTCTTGTATGACTTAGTTCTCTTTCCTTCATTTTGCTTCGAATGCTGGTTATACCATTGATCGTCCCTTTCATTTCCGGCTGCTATTACTTGAAGATACTTTCCAACCGTTTCCCTTTGATTAATTTGTGCGTCCCCGGTCGGGTCTCCAATTTCTATTTGTACAGAAATCCCATTAACGTTGTTTGCTATTTTCCTTCTTATATCATCTGCCTCGACCTTGGATACTGTTACACATTCCTGACTCTCTTCTTCCACCGCAGAATTTATGAGGTCTTTACCCTCAGACGTCGTCGCGTAGCACTTGAGCTCGGCCCCTCCTGACAAGACTATGGCTATGTTACCAGATCTCTGCACCCTGAGATTCCTTATCTGTTTTTCTTCTCCTTCCTGTAGCCACACCAAAGTTGCCATTTCCCCAGCTTCCTTGCTTTGGTCTGTCTCCACCTCCGTGCTTGCTGTGTCATTCAATCCTTCTTCTGAGGCTACGGTAATATTCTCGTTTCCTGGTGTATTTTCCCTTTCTGCTTCTGCCTCCTGAACCATTGGACTGTTTGTATCTGATTGCTCCATTCGTGCCACATCGATATCTGGCGGTTCAACCGGTAAATCCGACTGCTGAACTTCTTTGATAATTTTATCCTCGGACACCTTATCGCTGACTTTACCTTCCTTACTCTCTTCCGTGGTTTGACCTTTCCTCCCAACTCCTTCTCGAGTCCTCGCCTCCATACTGTCTTCTACTTTCTGCTCTACTTTTTCTAGCCTCTCTTGGGTATAATCTATGCGATCTATTGCTGCTACCAGGTCTTCTTTAACGGTTCTCAGTTCGGACTGAGTCTCCTTATCTTTTTCTTCCATACGCTGTTCTATTCCCTCGATACTATTCTTTACTTCCCGGATTTGCTTCTCTACCGTTCTGTGCGATTCTTCCATCTGTTGACTCAACTTCTCGGTCGTGGTAACACAGCACAGCCGTACATTCTCTATTTTGGTATCTAATTCTGCTATGGTTTACCTAGTCGCTTCATTTTCAGAGGCCAATTGCTCCAAACGAATGCTAGTGTGTTCCTTTAGCTCAGTTATTTGGTTAGCTACCCGTGTTTCGGTGAGTACTAATTGTTCGGTCACCCTTTCTTCGCACTTCGCGAATTTCTCCGTGAGTTTCTCGGTCATGGTTTGTGTAACCTTTTCTTCGGACTCCGCAAATTTTTCCGTAAGTTGCTCGGTTAAGTGTTCTTTAAGTCCCGTCACTTGCTCCGAGTTCCTAATTTCCTGCTCTTTAAAGTTTCTACTGACTTGCTCGTTCAAACGTTCACCGTTCCTATCCGCTTGTCCTTTAACCTCTCCTAGTTCCTCTTTAAGCGTCACAAACTGTTCATTGAATCGCTGACTATCCCTAGTCTGTTGTCCTTTAATAACTCCTACCTCCTCTTTAAGCGCCACAAACTGTTCATTCATCTGCTCGCTGAGTTGCCTCAGCATCTCTCCTATGTCTACCGACATTCAACTCACTTGTCATAAAGTCCGGCGGGAAAAACCGCTCCGTATGTCCTCGATTAAATTTCAAATACTATAAATTTCCTACACTTTCTAATTTCTCAAAATGTTCCTACTGATAAACTCTCGAACTTTCAAAGCCTAAATTGGCTACCTCAATCTAATATCATGTCATTCAAACATAGGGTAACCGTCAGTACAACACTAGGATACAATATATATATACAACACAAACATAAAATTCTCCAACAGAATGTCGTAAACACAGCAAAACTACAACATGCAAAAATCCAAGCTATTCGATTATACACCTGTAAAACACAACACCTTGCAGGTCAAATCCCCGCACGAATATCATCCATCACTTCAAGGAAACCACAAAATCAGCACATCCTCACTAAACACCATCAACAGCAAGATCCATATACTAATGGTAAGACCAAAGACATAACATCACAAAATACCTCTCTGAACTGGCAGTCATTCAACCTCACAAGTTTTAACAACTTACACCAAATATATCACACAGGTAACAGTACAGATCAAAGACCAAACTTGGTATATCTGCACAACACATAATTGAATGCAGCGGTCATAACATATGCCTGAAATCAAGCCTTGCACGACCTTTCTTTACCGAAATATCAGGTCCTGCTTTCATAGACACAAGCTATGACCTATAGCCCTACTCTATGGGGAAAATCAGCAAAATACCGCTTGGTTGTGTGAGCTCGTTTACACAAATATCAAGCATCACCTGACGGCATAATACAATAAGCTGTATGACCCTCAGTCCTGCAATATCGGGTCCTCAGTTAGCCACACCAAGTTCACAATGTAGACAATGGCGCTATGGTCCCTTTTACTGAAATACCGGGCCATTCTTTGCTTGGCAATAAATACTATATCGCTCTCTTTACACTATCTGGGTAGCCCTCATTTACAGAAATCTCGAGCCACACGTTGGCCTGCGCCATTTATACTATGGCGCTATGGTTAGCCCTTTACGAAAAATCGGCCAACACGATGGCTAGTGCCATTAATACTATGGCGCTATGGCATAATGAGCCCCTTTTTACAAAGTTATCGAGCCCATCGTTGCTTGGCGCCATTTATACTACGTGCCCTACTGCACTTTAAAGTTCCGTCCAGGCGAAGGCCGGTCTCGAACCCAGAGTACAGTAGTGAACGAACTCTCACAGACGTGAGCTGGTGCACATAGTCTTACCTGAACACAGTCCTCTTCATTCAGCCGGGAAAGCGCTCTTCTCAGGGATAACATGGGTATAACGGGGCAACATAAAGATAACACACTAGGACATGTGCCTACTCAGGTAAGAATTCGCTAAATCAAATAACATAAAATATCTAACAGAAAACATCGCTGCATTCAAAGTTTAACAAATAGGGATTTATTACACAAAATTGAATTATTTACAAATGAAAGAGCTTTTCAATATGATAGGGTAAAATGACGCTGAGCCGATGACAACCAGTTCACTGCCTTCACGAACAGCGGTACTGCAACAAGCATGTTACAATCGTGTAAGTAACGAAGTTTAGAAAGATGGATATCTGCTTACCTACTCATACACAGTGATTCCCATAAAAATATACAATGCCACGCGCCGTCGAACCCCGGTGCAAACAAAAATCACCACAAAATTTACAATGACCTGACTCGGTCACGAACCCTAGTCCCATGACGAGTAAGGCGTCCAAGATACCTATGCAAACAATATAAAAGGACCCAATCAACATATACATGGGTGTCAGTATAAAACGGGTCAGTGTTAAAATTTTACGTAAAACAAATAGGACATAAAAAAAGATCACTCCCTGCCTTCAA
Organism: Anabrus simplex; assembly: GCF_040414725.1. Lineage (NCBI taxonomy): Eukaryota > Metazoa > Arthropoda > Insecta > Orthoptera > Tettigoniidae > Anabrus > Anabrus simplex. The sequence goes on from NC_090265.1 coordinate 485,203,384, forward strand.
AACATGAAGGTCGTTTCTTCCCCCCTGGCACACATGACAAACTGCAGACGACTATAACCAACTCACAAGCCTGCGACGTCAAGCTCAACGACCTCCACCCTCACCACTTCACTTGCGGCAGCCCCCTAATTTATGAGCTCAAATGGGCGACAGGCTAAATTCTTGCCTTTCAAAAGAACACCTCACGTAGTCAGCTGCTAAAGCCCTCATTTAAATATACCTGGGCTATCTGCCCACGTCTCGATATCTCCAGCAATCTCGCTAATCTTACTTATGCCTCTCATGGGCTAAATCCTGGTGCTACAAAACACTAATCATTAAGCGATCCTCACATGGCCATACTAGGCATTTCCAAAATATATTCAATAAACTCTCAATGGTTGGGCTCTCTCATGTCAACTGCAAATTTTACTTCTGCCTCTCATGGGCTCAAATCTCTTAAATATTCGGACTCGCTCGCTCTATCAGTGAATCTGGGTGAATTACTGGTCACGTCTTGGTCACAACTATACACATCTACGTCTGCAGAAACAAATGCCTAAATGCGATCTAATAAAAGTACCTATCTGTTAGACTAACCTCCTATGACCAAATGAGTTCGATCAGACCCTTACAAAAACACGTACGTTAAAATAACGCAATCAAAATGAACTATGAACTCGCTAACAAGGACTCTACAAATAACATCTACCTTAAAGTACGGGGTTCGAGTTTGAGGCCTAGCTCTAAATTACAAGGAAATTTTTCCTAATACCACAAATCTGTTGACTGACGGCCCCCATATTCCTATCTAAATTTAAATGACATGCTTGATACAGAATTGGAAAGCTCTGACCTTATTTATCGGGGACATAGCGGAGCGGCCATCCCTGTGGACCACTGGATCTACCACATCATGATAGACTGCGGAGCTGGCATCAGATACTGTTGACCACTTGGAGACATTCTTGCTTGTGTGGCGTCTTCGTACAGCTCCCTCTGTAGTTGGAAGGTGTCCCCTTCGATGTCGTGCTGATCAGGTGCTCCCAATGTTCCTGGATCGATGCCCGTTGTCGTGTTGGCTTCAGCTCCTGGTTGTGGCTTCTTTGCAATGACGCTGTCAAACACTCGTTCTGACTTGATGCTGTGGTAACTGAAAATAAATTCATAGATTACAGACTGTCCAAACTCGATGCCTGTCTCCACTACTATCGTGTCTCACACGTCACATTGACCAAGTCTCGTTCAGAGTTTTAACCTGGTACACAATAGTTTCTTCACTCCTCTCAGTCACTGTTCTTTCACCGTATCACACGGACAACAAATAGTTTCAGAATTCTTAACCTGAGCCAATATTAATTCTAGCCTTTCGTCAGTAATAACTTGACCTCATAGAAATATGAAGCTACTAGTTCATTAGTCTCTTATAAGCAGTACCTCATCTCCCCATAGCACATTCTCACAGGTAAAATCTTAAATTCATCTGAATATTCAAGTTGATTACTTACTTTCTTGCAGAAATAGCAGTACGGGTAGTAGGTGTAGCTCGAAGACAAAGCGTTGTTCTCAGTACCAACACGCAGTATGACGATTCGTTCAAGCAGCCTTTTGGTCCAAGAATGACTCTGATATGCCCGGCGGCCTTATTTTATAATCCCGGATCGCGTCATCAAGCCGCTTGACTGCGTGCAATCTTCGCGCGCCCGCGAAGTTTTTTTTCCCGCATTAAATATATCATGAGCTCTAATTAGCGAATGCATTAATGAATGCAGCCCTAATGCATATCAAAATAAAGCAAAAATAATACAGGTTGCAATTCTTGTCTCAAATCCGATGCAACTCTTCCGTAACCAAAGATATTAATTTATTTATTTCTTCCCTCCTATAATTAGTTTAGCTGGGATCTGGGAAGCGTCCCCAATCTTCATCAAGAGGCTTGGCTTGGGACATAACTCCTTTTAATGGGTTTCTGGAGATTTCTCATAATGACGCTCGCGCTCACTTCACATAAGAATGCTTCTTCTGGACCCCTTTATGACATATACTGTAAGACATTGGCTTCGTGGGTGGCCTTGTGTGATTCCAATATCCAATACTCAAATTCATACAATTGTCCCAATGAACAGAATGGTTCAATATATCAACAAAAACATTCAAACAAATACATTTGTCGAACAAAATTTCAACTCTCCAAAATCCATCTGAATTATTGAGAGGTAGCGTAATATTTGTATGATACTCTTGAACGTCCCAAGCCCTAACCAGCATTGATGGCATATCATCTTCTCATAATTTATAAAGAATAGGAGGTAATCCCAATTTCAACTCACGAGGAAAGGGGTTAGGTTTCGATTACGTACCTACGTTTTAAACACTGACAATTATTAAATTGCATCATTCTTGTAACCGTTTAAAATATTCTTTGTATCTCAGTCGTAATTCTGGGTCACGATTTTTCGGATTTTCCCAGGACAGATTTAATTTTGAAATTAGGTACCGGTACGTTGAGAAAATGCTAGGCTACGCATAATTAGGAAACTCAGGAAGTTTGCGCGGCACACAACGTGGATCAACATATTTTACAGGTTTAATATCTTTCCTAACAATACATTTTATATCAATCAACAATAATAATCAATCACTACTGATTTGCATTTAGGGCAGTCGCCCAGGTGGCAGATTCCCTATCTGTTGTTTTCCTAGCCTTTTCTTAAATGATCGCAAAGAAATTGGAAAATTATTGAACATCTCCCTTGGTAAGTTATTCCAATCCCTAACTCCCCTTCCTATAAACGAATATTTGCCCAAATTTGTCCTCTTGAATTCCAACTTTATCTTCATATTGTGATATTTCCTACTTTTAAAGACACCACTCAAACTTATTCGTCTACAGATGTCCTCCCACGCCATCTCTCCACTGACAGCTCGGAACATACAACTTAATCGAGCAGCTCGTCTCATTTCTCCCTGTACCCTTTATTAACAATCATATTTATGTGATTACGCCAATGAAGGTCTTTCTTATATTACCAGCTGGGTACTTACAGTGATCCCTAAAAGGAGCTTTCACCTCATCAACGCAGTAATTAAAACAGGAATTTTCCTATTTGTGAAAATCACAACCTGGCTTTTAACCCCGTTTATCATCATACCATTGCCCACCGTCCATCTCACAACACTATCGAGGTCACCCTGCAGCCGCTCATAATCTTGTAACTTCTCTGTACAAAATAACATCATCTGCAAACAGCCGTATCTCCGATTCCACTTCTTTACACATGTCAAAATGATCAACGCATCGAATGAACATTGTGCAATTTCAGCTGCTAATTCAATGGTATTGCTATATAACTTATGACATATAACTTTCTTCTTCAGTCAGTTCAGCAAAAAATGGTTCCAGAATGTTGTGAATATAACGGTCAGAAGTAATCGAGTCCTGAAAAAATATCGGACCGATAATTCGTCTTGCACTGATAGCGCAACACACACCCACCTTCACATCGTGCAGAGGTCTCGGCTGTAAAATGTGTGGGTTGTCTGTATCCCAGATTTTTTGCTAGTTACTTTACGTCGCACCGACATAGATAGGTCTTATGGCGACGATGGGACAAGAAAGGCGTAGGAATGGGAAGGAAGCGGCCGTGGCCTTAATTAAGGTACAGCCCCAGCATTTGCCTGGTGTGAAAATGGGAAACCACGGAAAACCATCTTCAGGGCTGCCGACAGTGGGGCTCGAACCCACTATTTCCCGGATGCGAACTCACAACTGCGCGCTCCTAACCACACGGCTATCCCAGATTCTGTTGTTCTGTGAATTGACATATCCACACAAATGAAACCAGGCTTCGTCGCTCATAAAAAGAAAGTTCGGATCCACAATACCGTCGTGGACACTCTTCATTAGCCAATTGCAAAATCGTATTCTTGCATTGAAATCTGTAGACAGTGTGTTATGGACTGAATGAGTCTGATAAGCTCGTAAATGTAACAATTTTGTTGCATTACCTGCTGAAGAGGTGAAATAACACTTTCCTGAGCTACCCTCCGAAGCGAATTATGTGGACTGACCTGGAGTATTGCCTGTATATCTTCTAAACTCTCCCGTGTGAGGGCTGATCTCCTTCGCTCCTTTTTCTTATTGCTTACGGAACCAGTACTACGCCACTTGTAAACGAGCTGATGCACGTAACGTTTTGATGGTACTGTCGCACCGGGAAATTGTCTACGGAATTTTCGAACTCCAAGAATTAGAGTAGGTGAAGTATTATTTGATCTTGTAATTATTAAAAGGAGTGTCCCAAAAGGTAGTACAGGGAGAATAATTTAAGTGTTCAGACTTCTCCTCACATGCTGTAGGAAGTCCCGAGCGAGCGCCATATGGCTTCTGTCAACACTGGCGAGATAAGAAGTGTTCACTGCCAGCGTGCAGTTGTTTAGCACTCCGTCCCTCAGTCCGCTGGGACTTTTAAGATGTGATGTGAGGGTATTATCACGATGGTTAAATACACTATAGAGCAAAGAATATTTTTGGTTGAGTGTTGTTTGCACAAGAAGTAGAAACCAGTTAAAAGGTGCCTTCGAAGAGTAGCTTTATACTGTAAAGACGATATCAGTTGTAAAATAGTTTACACTTCTGGCCACTCTGCTGAGCAGAGACCTGAGTTCATGTTCGCGGAGGCAATTATTTCCCCAGTAAAGGTAGGCCCTCCAGAGTAGGGCATATGACTGACTTTGAAGACATTCTACATCGACTATTACCGACTTATGAACACGTATTAATATTCGGAGACTTCAATACTGACATATTACAGCAGACCAGTGAAACGAAGCAATTGCTAAACATATTCCAGTCGTGTAACATGACAGTATTACCACTACAACCGACAAACCACACTATCGGAACCACCTCCTCATCTCATACCCTTCTTGATTTAATGGTTATGAATAACCCTCATAAAATTTTGCTTCATGGTCAGATTCCTGTTCCATGCATTTCTAAGCATGACTTGATATACCTGTCATATTCCCTTAAAGTGCCAAAGTAAAAAACTAAATATATCACTTATAGGGAACATTAAACATATAAATATGTATGACTTTAGACTGGATACTTCTAATTCTCCTTGGGAGGACATAATTAACATAGATGTTATTGATATGAAACTACAAAAGTTCAATTCCCTCTTACTTGGTCTCCTCAATAAGCATGCTCCGAAACGTAGAGTTCTACTCTACCTTGGAGTACTCCTGCGTGTTTCATTGCCCATTGAGAAGTCTTATTCTTTATAACGACTCGTCTGCGGTTTGTGACGTAAGAGCTAAAGAGTTGTTAAAGCAGTCTGATTTAGATGAAGGGATTTTAATTTGGTTAGCAATATATCTAAGTTAACCGTGTCGAATGCATTGCTAAAATCAAGAAGAGTAAGTAATGTGACCTTCTATTCACTCATTGCATATCTAATGTCATCTGTAACCTTCAATTGTTATTGTGGTGGAGGATAGTGTTATGTGTGGTGTGTGAGTTTCAGGGATCTTGGGGACAGCACAAACACCCAGCCCCCGAGCCATTGGAATTAACCAATGAAGGTCAAAATCCCCGACCCGGCCGGGAATCGAACCCGGGACCCTCGGAACCGAAGACCAGTACGCTGACCATTCAACCAACGAGTCGGACAGAAACGACATAAACTAGCCAGAGCAAGTGGAAAATGTAGTTAAGAAATCCTGGAGATCGTTACATTTTGTTATGCGGAATCTCAAGAAAGGTACTTCTGGTGCCAAAGGTAAAGCTTATAAATGCTTGTTAAGACCGATTCTCGAGCTACGTGCTGGGATCCATACAGGGTGGGTTTAATAAATTTCCTAGAAAAAGTTCAAAGAAGAGCGATGCGTTTTGTAATCGGGAATAGGAGGAATGCCATTAATTGGGAAAGTCTTGAATCTAGAAGAACTAGAGCTCGCCTGTGTGGTCTTTATAAGAGCTATACGGGAAGGGCTGCCTGGAGTAGTATTAGGAATAGGTTGTAACCTCCCTCATAGTTATCGAGAAATGATCATGAGCATAAAATTAGGGCCAGAAACCAAGATATGGACGTGGGCAAGTTTTCCTTCGTTAACAGGACGATAAGGGATTGGAATAAATTACCTGCAGCAGTCTTTGATATATTCCCTTATGGTATCAAGTCATTTAAGAAAACCATTAGTGCTAGTATAAAGTGAAAAGTAGAAGTTGTAAATTACGGACACTGAATTTGTGATTTTCTGCTTGGTTTAGTTTGTAAAACTAGGAGTTTTTTCTTGTGGTATTCTATTTCCAGGGAATTGTTTGTTGTACTCATGTTTTTGTAGTTGTTGTTGGGTAATTACCAATATTTTAAACTTTATTATCACTTGTAATGTTAAGCTAGTGTTAAGTTCAACATATAGTATTGTAAGCTGTAGTGTTAAGCACTGGGAAACACTAGAGTTTTGTGTGAATTTGTATATAATGGTGGATTTAGAATTTTAAACTTAAACTAGTAGCATTTCTCGTAATATTTTCTTTCCAGGGATTTTCTTGTTGTACTGTTGTTGTTCTTGTAGGGTAATTATGTTTTAACATTACTTTATTAACATTGTAATGTTAAGCTAGTAATAAGCTCAACCTATAGTACTGTAAGCCGCAGTGTTAAGCACTGGAAATACTTCATTTGTGTATGAAATTTTATACTATAATGCTGGATATAGAATGTTAAACCACACTCATGCTCAGAAATTAAGTATAATGCTGATACATGGTGAAACAACGTTATGGTGGACGGTTTGCGGTTTTAAATCACCTCGGGGTATGACAATATGGTGCATTTGACCTGCGGTCGTCGCATAGTGGCGCTGGCAGCAGTCCAAATACGCAGAGGTGTGTTGGTGCATATCAGAGTACGATGCAGCGAGTAAGTGTGCAGATGTTTTTAGACGTGCTAATGGTGACTGTGTGGTGAAAATGGCTCAACGAACACATATTGATGACGTTATGAGGGGGTAGAATAATAGGGCGACTGGAGGCTGGTCAAACACAGCAGGTCGTAGCACGGGCCCTCCGTGTTCCACAAAGTGTGATCTTAAGATTATGACAACGATTCCAGCAGACAGGAAACGTGTCCAGGCGCTACAGCACGGGACGTCCGCAGTGTACAACACCACAAGAAGTCCGATATCTCACCATCAGTGCCCGCAGACGGCCACGGAGTACTGCAGGTAGCCTTGCCTCGGCCACTGGAACAGTTGTCTCCAGACACACAGTCTACAGAGGACTGAACAGCCATGGTTTATTCGCCCGGAGACCTGCCAGGTGCGTTCCACTGACCCCTGTTCAGAGGAGAGCCCGTAAAGCCTGATGTCAAGAACACAGGACATGGTCATTGGAACAGTGGTCCCAGGTTATGTTCACGGACGAGTCCAGGTATAGTCTGAACAGTGATTCTTGCCGGGTTCTCATCTGGCGTGAACCAGGAACCAGATACCAAACCCGTAATGTCCTTGAAAGGGACCTGTATGGAGATAGTGGTTTGATGATGTGGTGTGGGATTATGTTTGGTGCACGTACACCCCTGCATGTCTTTGACAGAGGAACTGTAACAGGTCAGGTGTATCGGGACTTCATTTCACACCAGTATGTCCGCCTTTTCAGGAGTGCAGTGGGTACCACCTTCCTCCTGATGGATGATAACGCACGGCCCCAACGAGCTGCCATCGTGGAGGAGTACCGTGAAAGAGAAGATATCCGGCGAATGGAGTGGCATGCCTGTTCTCCAGACCTGAACCCCATCGAACACGTCTGGGATGCTCTCGGTCTACTTATCGCTGCACGTCTTCAAACCCCTAGGACACTTCAGGAGCTCTGACAGGCACTGGTGCAAGAATGGGAGGCTATACCACAGCAGCTGCTCGACCACCTGATCCAAAGTATGCCAACCCGTTGTGCGGCCTGTGTACGTGTGTATGGTGATCATATCCCATATTGTGTCGGGGTACATGCGCAGGAAACAGTGGCGTTTTGTAGCACATGTGTTTCGGGACGGTTTTCTCAACTTATCACCAATACCTGGACTTTCAAATATGCTTCGTTTTGTTCACTATGTGCCAATGCTATTAGCGCCAGTTTTGTGTAGTGCTACGTTGTGCGGCACCACAATATGCAATTATCCTTAATTTATGAGCATGAGTGTAGTAGTACCTCTTGTAATATTTTTTTCCCGTGGAATTGCTTGTTTTACTCCAGTTGTTATTGTTGGGTAGTTATGTTTTAAGTTTACTTTATTATCACTTGTAGTGTTAAGCTAGTAGTAAGATCAATCTATAGTATTGTAATTCGTAGTGTTAAGTACCGGTACTGGAAATACTTAAGTTGTGTGCGAATTTGTATATAATGACGCTGGATTTAGAAAGTTAAACTAGTAGTATTTCTTGCCTGTTGTACTCATGCTGTTGTTGGGTAATTACGGTTTAACTTCACTTTATTATCACTTATAATGTTAAGCTAGTAGTAAGGTTAATTTATAGTATTGTAAGCCGTAGTGTTAAGTACTGGAAATACTTAACTTGTGTGTGAATCTGTATATGATGATGCTGAATTTAGAATGTTAAACTAGTAGTAATTCTTGTAATATTTTCTTTCCAAATATTTGCTTGTTGTACTCTTGTTGTTTGGTGTTTGTTGTTGGGTAATTATGTTAACTTTACTTAATTATTACATTACTGTAAGCGACCATTGCCACCGCCATTTGCAAATGTTAATAATAATAAATAGGTCTACATACAAACAGATCCCATAACGACACGCAGTGCCGGATTAAGATGTTTGGAGGCCCTGGGCTATTTAAAAATGTGGGGCCCCTTCGTAACATCACGTAAGACTAGCATACTGAAGTTGTTATAAAACTACTTCCATGTATTGAAATACACTAATTTTTCTCTATTTTTCGTGTTAATATTTCATAATGCCCAAACATATTTTACATTTGTCTCATCATCACTATCAAATCGACATACAAAACAGAACTTACGTTTTTTGGCACCACTGGGATATTTTCTATCCATTTTACAAGAACATTACAGTTGTAGGCCCCTTCTGGTGAGATGTGGTGTTTTCACTGCACTGTGTCTTCTGGTATGGGCTAGAGCAATTTGTTACTTTCATTGACCTGTCTCAGTCTCATCCTTGGCTTTGATAACATGAAAGTGACCGAGGTACGAGCGATGCTAGTAATAACATTCCTTACGCAGCCAGTTCCTGTTATGAATGGTGTGAAAATATCGCTCATAGGATCAGTTGGTCCATGCATTTCAGTGGGTTTGGCCGGCTGATATGCAGTAGCAACTACTGGATCAGTGAGGAAAGCGACGGGTAACTACCTCACTCCTCATTTGCCTAGTACGCCTCTTCAGTGACGCCTAGGCTATCTGTTGATAGCTATCAGTGGAACTGTGGAGGATCAAACCAGCCTTCGGGCTGAATGGCCAACATACACAAAATACATTACAGTTGTAACTTATGAATGGTTCAATAATCAGAGGAGAACTGGAAGTTCTCTTCCTGATGCAAAGATATAGTATAGCATGCGCATTCCACCGTACTTCCTAGACCTCTTCCCCCTTCCCCCTCTGCCGTTTTCGCAAGCTGCCAGATTTAAACTTTCGTCAACAATAACTTTTACAATAATTACAGTACGTAAGTAGCGAGGATTCGTGTCTCCGGACGGTAATTGATTCTAGCAGTGATGAAATACTAACGCGGACAGCTGATAAGAAGGAAGGAAGGAAGAGTGCGTGTTCGATATTTTGCGAGCGTAAATATTCATATACATGCACGGAGGTGGAACAGCAGGCCTTTTTATACAGTTTTAGGTTCGGCCAAGGTTCTGGGCCCCTTGGCAAGCAGGGCCCGGGGCTACAGCCCCTTTAGCCCCCCTCTTAATCCGGCCCTGACGACACGCCTTAGGCATTCATAAAACTAATAATATTAGAACTCATAAAAATAATTATTAGTTAACCAAATTCTGTTTCATAAAGATTTACACATGACTAATAAAATATCTTCACTAATAATATTAGTTCATTAGTCAGCTGATACAAATGAAGGTTAGAATCGGTCTGTTGCATATGTTCTGGGTTTGGGTTTGTTCCTAGCAGTAGGCTAATGCTTGACTACAATCGACTATTAATCCACATGCTCAAAAGGCTCAGTTGATATTTTCGTTGTTGTGAATTTGATACGTAAGAAAATGGATAAAAGAAGTGAGAATAATGTGAGAGAAGAAAGTTTCTTTGCGGAAAGTGATTGAGTTAAAACGTCAACTATTCGCAGCCTTTTGCACACTATAACCCTCCTTGTTCCTTTTACTTTTTTATTACATGAGCTCTTAAAAATCTCTGAGATGGACTAGCAAAATCTTTGTTTACTCTCTTTTGGTGGGGGCGGCAGGATAACAGCCACGGTATCCCCTGCCTGTCGTAAGAGGTGAGCGTGTGTTGGCGAACATAGGGCACTGAGATGAGTCCTGCCATTGCTTCAACTTACTTCTGCCACGCTCATTTTCATCTACCCTTCTGACCTCCCTTGTTCAGTTCTTGTTCTTTTCAGACCCTGACAGTATTAGGTTACGAGGCCGAGAGAGTCTTTCATTTTCACGCCCTTCGTGGCCCTTCTCTTTCTTTAGCCGATACCTTCATTTTCAAAATGTCGGATCCTTTCCATTTTTCTATCTTATTAGTGTTATTATAGATGATGGTTGCCCAGTTGTAGCCTACTTCCTCTTAAAACAATAATCGTCACCAGCATCATCTTGGTTTACGTGTGATATAAGCCAAGATTTTAAAGGATACTTGGAGTGTCCGAGCAGAACTGCATTAGAGAAACACAATGATACTGTGTATCACTAACAGCCGGTGGAGTGCAATGCGAAGCTGCTATTTTAAGGTTATGCTTCATTCCTTGCAGTGGAATGTTTATTACCAATCCTATCAAGCAAATACTCAGTAGTTCTGTAATCTAACCTAAATCTCCCATTGTATTCATATGTTTGTTATATGCCAGGACAGGCTGTTTTTGACGTAACATTTATTGAACGGTGAATACCTACACTCGTTCCTTATCACTGTTTGAATCAGAGTCGACCATTTCAGTGATCTTCACGATTTTATGCCAAAATATTAAAATGCCGCTCACTTTGCATTCACTAATAATATGAATTATGAGTCAAAATACACTCATGGAAATAATCCTAATAATATGAGTAACTTTTTTTGGTCATGCTGTCTATGAAACAATTTACTAATATTATTAGGAATATCTACTAATAATTTTGACTCATAAACTAATAACTAATATTATTAGCTAATAATTTTATGAAACATAATACTAATATTATTAGTTAATATTATTGGTTTCTTACTAATAATATTAGTGAAATATGTTTTATGAAACAAGGCCCTGGGAACAAACATCGAAGGATAACATAGCTATACCAGAAAGAGTGAAGACCATGTATGTTAAAAAAAGTTCTCTGCCGGGCAAAAAACGCTCCTTCGAGATTAATCCATGAGCTCACAAGAAAACTGTTCTATGTAGAAGAACTGCGAATAAAAATACCATTGCCTTCTACGAAACAATATCAAGCTTTACATCAAAAACTGCAGGTCAAGAAAGCGAATATATGAATAGGTTTCTTTTTAACCAAACAGACGACTTGTCAGAATGAATGAATTCTGGTTACGAACTACGGCATAACAAAACATGCTTCTTATTAAATGTTCGTAAAACCACTGAAAAGAGAAGGCAAAACAATATAACTACGACACACACATCAAGACAAGTTATATGACCTATTCATAACGAATGCTGCGGAGCAGCGTGGGTTCTCTAGTACCGGTATATTATAAATAATTAAAATCCTACTGTATGCCTACAACATTTTAGGAATAATTTATTATCAGAATAGGCAGAATTACTACGTTAAAAAAGAAATTAATAGGCTAGATTTTAAAAGTCCCTAAATTTACATAAAATGCTGTGCCAACAAACCCTTGCAATGTTCTAAAACTATTCTTAATGTGAAAGGCCTTGCTGATGTAGAAGTGAACATTTAGACTAACGCTATTCGAGAAAGCACTGTATCTAATAAGCCATGTACAAAATGTAATCCAATAAGTGATATACCGTAAATAACATTATTTCATTCCCAGTGCATGGGGAGGAAAGTATAACCTTAAAAATAGGAAGTCTTGGCCAAAGATTTAATTCTTGTAAAAGGGTAATTACTGCAAACAGCATCGCAATGCCATGTGATAATAAAAAAAATGTCAACGATCGATAGGCCTACCTAAATATTCCTTTCTTGTCAAAGTTACGGCCAAATGTACTAACCTACACTGAGTAGACAAAAGTCACGGGAAGTGGTGTCCCATTAGAAAATGTGGCGTGTATGACACCTGAGCGTTGCAGAGAGCATCGCAGAAAAATGTTATGGTCCACGCGAACCGCCGCACGGGAAGACCACAGGTGTTTAAAGAACGGACATCACGTCACCTGCGCAGAACCATACGGGGCATTCGATGGGGGTACTGAGAGTCAGATCACCGCCCAGTTGAATGCTGGGAGTCAGGAACCCATTTCTATCAGGACCTTAAGGAGGCAACTACACTGCATAGGCTTCACTGACCGACGATCAACTCGTGTTCCTTTGCTGACACCTTACACAGAGCTCAACGATGTGCATAGACCCGCGAACATCGGCAATGGACCATGGAACAGTGGCGGCGTGTGGCATGATCCAATGAATCTCGGTTCCAGTTGTATCGAGCTGATAGGCGCGTGAGAGTGTGGCGTATGCCCCATGTAGCTATGGATCCTGCATGCCAACAAGGTTGTATTCAGGTGGGACGTGGCTCAGTTCTGCTCTTTGAGGCGTCCTCATGGTTGCAATTAGGCCCCATTGTCCAGCTGCAGGGATCGCTGACAGGTGCACATTATGTGGAAATTCTTTCAGACCATCTGCATCCCTTTCTAGCCTCACCGACAGCAGAGATAAGGAAACCACACTGTGTCCTTGAACGATATGACATCACGCAGGAGCTGATAAGGCACCCGTCTATAAGCAGACCATGACGGGTGCCGCTGAAAGACTTGCTAGCGAGTTTTCCGTTATCAGTGCTACTGCGCATGCGCGGCTAGCGCATAAGTGCATAAGCCGTAAGCAAGTTAGAACCAATAATTTGATCATCAATATCGAACAACTGTTCACTAGTAGGAAGGGCATCTCGAAATACATATAAATATTCATACATGCTTCGCCTTTGTCACGTAAGTTGTAAACACACAAGTTCATCTTCCAACCTAATAAAACACCAGACTCGTCTGGCTTATATAGCTCAAAACTATGATAGCCATCGCCATTAGCATAACTATCAATATGAATTATACTTTTCTTCACTATAGGTTGAGGTGACCTGTACATTGGATAACGTCTATTGCGTGGCATTGCTCCGCTCAGAATGAGCAAGCAGCACTTATTTTTGTACCGGGGGGCCCCCAATGCCTGTTCGCCCCACGTGGCAATCGACTCTATTCTACATTGTCTCCGACATGCTATTAGTTCTAAGAAGGGAAAGATAGCAGGGAAGAGTGGGAGTGTGATACTACAGGAGTATCTGCCTGTAACCATGCTCAGCATGTTACCAGGCCAGATGTTGCGATGGGTATCAATAGTGGTGTAATCGAGTAATAAGGGTCAGGACAAAACCACATAGGTAGAAATAGAAAGATGCCTACATTTAAAACCTGATATTTTGTAGATAGCACATGCAAGGATGTGGTTATGGAGAGGTCCAGGTAATAGGGAACATGCATGATCCGGGGTTTTAATTAAAATATGCTAATCTGATTCAAAATTTCGTGCAGAATTCAAAAATGTGATCAGAATGTACAAATAATAACTCCAAACATGATAAAAATCTACGAAAATGTCACGTCACGCAAGTACGCGATCTCATTGGTCTGACGTCATCGTACAGGTTGACTGAATTAGCAGACGAAATAACACATAGTGCGTTGTGAGAAGCAGGATACACTTCGCGTATTTCTACTTTACGTTAGTGTCTAGTATGATTAAATTCGAGGTCTATACATCGGATAATAATCTGAGTGGTATATTTTAGACTTAAAATGAATCCTGCGCAGACAGTGAGGCAGAAAACTTATAAATGGTGTAGAGTTCCGATGTGCAATAGCACATCGCATACCATACCAAACAAATTGTTTATACATGTTCCAAAGACGCTAAAACTAGGGAGAAATGGATTTTGGCGAGCCAGAAAAATGCTGGTGATATATCGGAAAAGTCTACAGTTTATTTTTTTGAAGATCTTAACGTAAGATGAATTTGTTTGAATTTTCAAATCATTTTTCCATGTCAGCTCTTCTAGTGGTAAAACTTTAAATTTTAATGTATGATGCTTTATTTAAATGCTTTAATTACATCTTGGAATATGAAAGTAATAAACAGTGCATTAAATAATGCTGATTATTAAAGTATTCTCCAAACCTAACCTATGTTTTGGGTGATCCATGTCAAGATAATAAATCAAAGGGGTTATGAACCATTTTGACAGCTCTAATTCTACCAATATATCTTGGCATGAGACAGTTATGTATGTCTTTATTGAAGAGCTTAATTGGTAAAGAAATTTAGGCTATATCCAAATAGTCTATAATGTAACAAAGAATAGGCGTGTACATCATGAAAGGAAACAACGTGAATTTAACAAATGTATAACTCTACACAAAACCAATGCTTGTTTGTTGGGGACTTATAAGTTAACAATGCTCAATTATAATAATTATCATAATATTAATGAAATAAATAACATAATTGCACACAGGTGAAAATAGTGATGTAGGTGTTTAAAATATTATCCAACTTAGCCTAAGTTTTAGGTTATACAAGCCAAGTCAGTAAACCGAAGGGTAAAAATACCGCGCGAGTTGGCCGTGCGGTTAGGAGCGCGCAGCTGTGAGCTCGCATCCGGGAGATATAAGGTTTTGAACCCCACTGCTGGCAGCCCTGAAGATGGTTTTCCGTGGTTTCCCATTTTCACACCAGGCAAATGCTGAGGCTGTACCTAAGGCCACGGCCGCTTTGTTCCCATTCCTAGGCCTTTCCTGTCCCATCGTCGCCATAAGACCTATATGTGACGGTGTGACGTAAAGCAAACAGCAAAAACAAAAACAAAAGTAAAAGTCACAGCACCCAAAGACATTCCTGTATTGAGCGACTAAAATGTCACCAGGACACTTTTCTTTCCTGATATGCTCAGCTTGTTAAAAGCCAAATGTAATTAATGTTATTGGCTTCACGCCCCGCTAACTACTTCTACGATTTTCGGAGACGCCGATGTGCAGGAATTTAGTCCTGCAGGAGTTCTTTTACGTGCCAGTAAATCTACCGACACGAGGCTGACGTATTTGAGCACCTTCAACTACCACCGGACTGAACTGAACCAGGATCGAACCTGCCAAGTTGGGGTCAGAAGGCCAGCACCTCAACCGTCTGAACCACTCAGCCCAATTTGTGAAAACTAGATGAAGTCATATTTATCTTTATCATGTTTAACTTTTTCCCTCCACAAAGATATTTAATTCTCTTTCATGGGCCCCGGAAGTGGGTAGGCCAGTTGCCCCAACCATAAATATACGTATATTTTTTTAGAAATGATAGGTTATAGCCCTATAGTACTATGATCTTTCTTTCTTTCTTTCTTTCTTAATCAGTTTATCCTTCAGGGTTGGTTTTCTCTCGGACTCAGCGAGGGATTACCTCGCCCAGGCGGCCTCACCTGTTATGCTCAACAGGGGCCTTGTTGGAGGATGGGAGGATCGGAAGGGATAGACAAGGAAGAGGGAAGGAAACGGCCGTGGCCTTAGGTGCCTGGAGGAGAAGTAGGAAAATACGAAAAACCACTTCGAGGATGGCTGAGGTGGGATTCGAAACCCTTCTACTCAGTTGACCTCCCGAGGCTGAGTAGACCCCGTTCCAGCCCTCGTACTATTTGTTTTCAACTTTCATGGCAGAGCCGGGAATCGAAACTGGGCCTGCGGAAGTGGCACACATTAACCACTACACCACAGAAGCGGACTAGTACTATAATGCTACCTATATGTTTATGTTAGTGCTGAAATCCGATTTCTTACTTTACTAATGCTGAAGGCCCGAAAATGTAATGTTATTCTTTAATAGGGGAATCAGTCCAGAAGGAAATATTGAAAGTGATGTGATATCTATCCAGGTTCGTTGTTATCCTAATACTATGGGTTACAGTACATTGCACATATATAAAAGACGCCACTTACAAACTTGCTTGTTATCCGCTAATTTCAGCGGCCACAAAAGTCACATTTTTCAAGAATGATGACATCTACACATGGTAGACAGTCTGACTGTGCTGTTTTGAACCTTTCTTCTGTCATTTCGAAGTTATTCGCGATCTTGAATAATAAACGATCGGCTTTTAGCAACGGCTGATGCACAACGACTGGTAGAGCTCCATGCGGTACTGGATCGTGACGTCACAGCGCGCCGCTTACGTCAGAGGCCGTTTCACTCGCCTTGCGGAAAGGCACTATTAAATATTTTTTAAATGGTAGAAAACAAGGCAACATACCACAATGTAATACGTTTACGTACTATTTCATTGGTGTACTTTTCAAAAAAAATATTTTTGAAAATGATGCATGTTCCCAATTGTGTTATTTGGGAACAGGTATCATGCACAAGTCATAAGCCTATTCCTCGCCAGTCCAATCATTCAGGGGATCAGTCCTTCTGGGCACTACTGTGGCTAGCGCGGGCCTTGCCGGTTGCCGAACCATGTGGCAATAGCCACTAGGGCCTGTCGCACCGCCCGACTTCCTTGGGGTCCCTCGTACCCAGTCTCCGACCCCGGAGAATGAGGCCAAGACCGCCGAGGCGGAGACCTGCTGGATGGAGCGGAACATGGCGCCGGGCCTCCTTCCTCTCTACCCGCGCCATGGCCCAGTACACAGGGCGGGTGGCCCCCACGCAGTTGGCGCACACCGGCGCCTCCCTAAGTGTAGCGCAGGCCGTGTAATGATGGTCACCACACCGGTTGCACCTCACTTGGAGCCCACAGCTGACCTGACGGTGGCCCCACCTCAAACAGCGGAAACACTGCAAGAGCTGTTGAGGGGGACGTTCTGTTTTCACCTGTCTGCCGCTACACGTTGAGGTCCACTCCTGATTGGCATCTCGTTCGGCTGCCTTCCCTGTAGCAGTCCTGGATTGCGGCTGGTTGGCCCTCTCCTGGTGGACCGATGGACAGACGTCGTCGTCTTCTTCTTCTCCCTCCTGGTCCGGGGACAGCGTCTGCATCCTGGCGGTGGTGGTCTCTTCTCGGTGGGGGAATAGGCCGTGTCCTGGGGGCGTTCCTCCTCCTGGCCTGGTGACCGTGGTGTGGCGGTTGGCCCCGTTGCAGGGCCGTCTTTTCCCTCCAAGAAGGCAGTGGCGTCGCTCGTTACTGGCATCGCTGTGCATTACCTGTCCTGTAGGGCGCATATGGATGTCTGCATTGTGAACAAGGTGCTAACAGGTTGGGCCTGGGTAGCAGCCACCGAACGCCCGGAGGCACCCGTGCCCATGCCGCATTCCACCTTCCTGGTCTGCGCCCGGGTGATAGGCTTTCCCTGGGTGGCCCGGGCAGATGGCGGCCTTGTTGGTCTACGTGTACTTTGTGAAGTACAGCAAATCAACCTGGGTTGCACCGTCGCAGCGCTCGGGAGCGCCGCCGTCATCCTCGGTCATCGCCGGTCCTCGGCCAAGAAGCGTGGGTCCGTTCCCACCTGCTTGTGCCTCTGTCTCCTGGGTGCCGATGCTGGTAGGGCAGCTTCGCTATCCTGGTATTCGGATAACCTGAAATTAAACAGAAAATCTCCTCTCGTAGTGGCTGATCTGGCCTGGGACCATGGGGCGAATGGTTATTGCCCAGTTCAGGATGTCCGTGATGTCGTTGGTAGAGAGGTCCTTCCCTACAGCCTTTTGAGGAGGTCGATGATGAGGTATGCGTCCCTGTAGGGGTCACTTGCCGGTCGGTACTGCACCAATAGAGCAGGGAGGGCCATGTTCAGTGGGACGGTCCTGTGGTTGACCCAGTGAATAATCTCCCTCACTGCTTCCTTGAAGTTCTCTGGTAGGTCGTCTTGCAGTTCCATCATTCCCGTTGCTCCCTGAAATAAAAACCTGAAAAAGAAATAGCACTAAAAATTGCTTCCTGACAAGCTTGTACTGCATACTTAAAAGTACACAGTAGACAATGCTCTTTCAGAAATGTATCAACAAGTACAGCTGCCTGACTAGTACTGGGAAAGTACAGATCGCCTGGCGAGGAGAGAGAGAGAGCGAGTGAGAGGAATACAACCTTCCGCTACGATAGTCAAGAACATCCTCCGAGCAAGCAGATTTTTTTTACGGTGGGCCCCCGTAGCCCGCTCCCCCGGCGTGGCAATCGACACAATCTACATTACCTCCGACATGCTATTAGTTTCTGAGTAGAAAAGAGATAGCAGGGAGAGTGAGAAGTGATACAAGGAGTATCTGCCGGTTTCCGAGTTAGACTCGCTACTACGGCAAGAGTTTGTATTGGTTAGGTGGTGTTGAGGTATGGTATTGAAGGGTCAGGGAAAACCCACATAGGCAGAAAGAAGAAAGAGCCTACATTTAAAACCTGACATCTTTTGATAGCACATGCAAGGATGTGGGCTGGAAAAAAGACCAGAGTTTGTGTTAGTTAGGAATAAGTGGCATGCAATCATAACCATTTCCTTGCCATTTTCTGTTATTATGGGGATCAGTCCTTCTTGTCACTGCCGGGTCGGCTCGGGTCCGCTAGCATCTGGGCTTTGGACCACAGGTTCGTCCCATTGTGCAGCAGCCAGCAGTCCCTGGTGCCAAGTCTCCTTTTGGAGAGGGGGGAATTAGAGCCAAGCCTTGCATGCAAGGGGTTATCTTCTTCCGCCTGTCGATGTCCCTCTATGCGGTGTTGTTGGAACACACTTGTCACTGCAGATCTAAAACTAAGGTAATTAATAACATATGTATATACAGGTTCTCATTAGAGTGCCGGCTGTTTGCCTGCTCTCATGTCCAGCATTCTACCTAAATAGGAGTGAAATAACTCATTAAACAGATAGATATTAGTGCTGTTTGTAGGGCGCGGGCTGGTGTTCCGCTCCCATGTCTCTGTCGGGGGTGGGGAGGGTTGGATTGATACGTCCTTGGCCGTCTAGCTGCGTTGCCGTCGTCTTCTTAAGTTGTACTTCTTATCAATCTTCCTCGCCTGGTCCCTGGTCTAGGATAGCTGAAACATATTTACATAGGTGTCTGCAGTGTGTGGGTTATGTGGTATATAGGTGTCAGTTGGAGAGAGGGGGTTGGCTATCGGCCCCTCGCCCACCCAACCCTGTGGCTGAACAGAATGTGCTTCGGTGTTGGATACTTTGTGTAAAGATCGACGTCATAGCGTCCGATCCCGCTTACTAAGGGGTTGATCTTATTACTCCATGACTTTTTGTACATTTTTAGTGTCTGTTTACGTATGTGGTGTCTTATTGAGCTGACTTTCGCAATACCGCGTAGTTGGCGTATTGGCGTGTCGTAAGGGAGTCTGGCCGCTGCTCGTATGCATTTATTTTGTATTAATTCCAGCTTATCCAGGTTCGATATTGCAGTGAACCTCCACGCTGGGGCTGCGTACATGATTATTGGTCTAATTGGGGCCTTATACATGTTTATGGCTACTTCCGTGTTTATAATGGACTTTTTGTTCAGTATAGGATATAGCTGGCTAAGTCGTATGTGTGCCTTTCTTTGGATATCTTTGATGTGGTGTAGCAAGGTGAGCTTTCTGTCTAGAACTACTCCTAGGTATTTGGCTTTGTCATGCCATACTATATCTTGGTTGAAAAGCTTTAGCGGTTTTATATTGACCGAGATATACCCCGCTAGTCGCGCATGCGCAGTAGCACTGATAACGGACTTAGAAACTCGCTAGCATATGTATTTCGAGATGCCCTTCCTACTATTGAACACTTGTCCGATATTGATGATCAAATTATTGGTTCTAACTTGCTTACTGCTTATGCATCACAGGACTCAATGACTGCTGCTAATAAATCATGTTGGTCTTCGAAAAGGAAGGCTAAATTATGGAGGGGACCTGTACTCGGTGTTGTAATAAACATAAAATCGGAAGAGAGTGCATGGAAATTAAATTTGTTTAGTAATGCAATGCTATACTTTAAAGTACCTATAAAAATTATCATATTTCCTATCCTTCCTAAAGGCCCTTTTAAGGGCCCCATAAAATGCTATAGCAATAAAGCGGCCGGCGGACAAAAAGAGATTTATAAGCTGTAATTTAGCCAACCAGGCAAAAAACAATCAAATGCCTATGTTATGTAATTAATAAACCTATTATATAGAAATTGATAAGTATTGGAAGGTGGGAACCTACTCATAACTTAACCTTAGTTGTGCTGAGCCAATACGGAATAAATATGAGATTTATAAGCTGTAATTTAGCCAACCAGGCAAAAAAACAATCAAATGCCTATGTTATGTAATTAATAAACCTATTATATAGAAATTGATAAGTATTGGAAGGTGGGAACCTACTCATAACTTAACCTTAGTTGTACTGAGCCAATACGGAATAAATATGAGATTTATAAGCTGTAATTTAGCCAACCAGGCAAAAAAACAATCAAATGCCTATGTTATGTAATTAATAAACCTATTATATAGAAATTGATAAGTATTGGAAGGTGGGAACCTACTCATAACTTAACCTTAGTTGTGCTGAGCCAATACGGAATAAATATGAGATTTATAAGCTGTAATTTAGCCAACCAGGCAAAAAAACAATCAAATGCCTATGTTATGTAATTAATAAACCTATTATATAGAAATTGATAAGTATTGGAAGGTGGGAACCTACTCATAACTTAACCTTAGTTGTGCTGAGCCAATACGGAATAAATATGAGATTTATAAGCTGTAATTTAGTCAACCAGGCAAAAAAAAACAATCAAATGCCTATGTTATGTAATTAATAAACCTATTATATAGAAAATGATAAGTATTGGAAGGTGGGAACCTACTCATAACTTAACCTTAGTTAAACTAAGGTTAGGCACTGAAGTCGTAGGTACACAGAGATTCTTAAATGCACACCTGTGAATTGGAACAAACTCCTCACCAGTTAACTGCAAACAGCTGTACAGTTTCCGTTAGCGCGAAAAATAAGCCAGTAAGGGGGGAGAACTATCGCTGACTATCGATAATAGGCAACTGACTATCGATGTCAGGCAATAGTGGTCGCTATCGATAACTATCGATAGTTTTCCGTCTCTAGCTGTCAATATTAAGTGAAAAGAGGTTAAGTTTTTCCTCTAGGTGAATTATATACGACGTTGTGCTAGTTACTAGGCTTGTAGGAGAACATGTGACATGAAATTAAGTGGAAATGAGATCGCATATAAGATTTTTGATGGGTTAATAATAAAATGTGGTGATATTTATGGAATTATTGAAAGATTGAGAATACAACATAATAATCAGGTGAGTGGTCGTTGATGTCAAAATAATATATGTCAGGTTGAAATGAATTGACCGGGCGAGTTGGCCGTGCGTGTAGAGGCGCGCGGCTGTGAGCTTGCATCCGGGAGATAGTAGGTTCGAATCCCACTATCGGCAGCCCTGAAAATGGTTTTCCGTGGTTTCCCATTTTCACACCAGGCAAATGCTGGGGCTGTACCTTAATTAAGGCCACGGCCGCTTCCTTCCAACTCCTAGGCTTTTCCTATCCCACCGTCGCCATAAGACCTAACTGTGTCGGTGCGACGTAAAGCCCGTAGCAAAAAAAAATGAATTGATGTGTTTTATGTGATGTAGAATGTTATATGAGATGAATAATGTGAAGTGATGGTTTTATATGCGAGTAATGGTAAGAGATTATGATTAATAATGTTGGTGATATTTATTGTTTCATTGCAAGTGAAGTTTCAGTTTATTTTAGCGATGATGTAATTTCAATCTATGTGTTTTTGAGATGATGGGTGATTACAATTTGTTTTCAATCGACCGTTGATCACTGAATAAGCCACGTATAGTGTGAAATACGATCTCAATAACGTTCTTATGTTGATATTCAATTTGTAGATCATCAGATAATTCCTGAAATGAGGGATAAAATAGGAATAGCCTATTTGCATGCGTTTCTTCTAACCACAAGAATTCTTACTCAGATTAGCAAAGGTAGGAAGCTTTTTTCACTGCATTATCCAATATCACTGGTAATTTTTCTTCACAATTGAAGATTGTTAATAATCGATAGAGTCTTCATACAAGCTAGATCACCTGAAAACATCATGATCTGGTTGAATAACTGTCAGATATAGATGATAGTACCATATTGTGACATAGATAAGCACTTAAATTAATTAAGACTTACGACTAAGAGAACAATTTGAGTAATTTTTAGGCATATTTTGATCATATTTTTCTGAAGGATGTAATGACTAAATGGTTTATCTTTCTCTATACAAGAAGAAAATACCAAGAACCTTGAAGGAATGTTGGAAAAGTGTAATACATGTTACATATTTTAATGGTTTCTGAAACATTTTCTCACGACTAACCTGTTGTCTGTAATTGAACATGAACAGTTACAATCCAGCGAAATCATTACACTGTGATGGAATTAGCAAGTGTTTGATGAAAGCGAGATAGATTATAGGAACATTTTCGCACAAGAGTTAATAAGATGAAAGATGTGATTCTAAGTTTATTTGTAATTCAGTCGTAAAAGTCTGCGTCCAATGCATTTGAGAACTCTCAATCGACGATGTTGTAAATAATTTAATCTGATTCATTCAATTAGATGCATCTAATATTAATTTCAATTTAATGTTTCCAAGACATTTCCAAGATATTAATATTTTTAAGTTTAATTTATATGACATCAAGTCAGTTATTTCTTATCTTTCTCGAAGAAGAATTCAACATTTAATTGTTCTCCTCAAGTTTTATTTTCATTTTCAAATAAATATGGTATTGTAAAACTTAAGCGCTCTTTCAATGACTTCTTAGAATAAGTATTAGATGTAAGTGATGATTATTTTATATTTTCATGGGCCAAATGCGGAAACTAACCAAATTACGGCTAGTAGACGTCCGCTACGTAGGTTAGGTCTTTCCTGCAAGCATAAGCCGGTGATCTTTTCTCAAATGCTGAACACATAGCCCATAAACTTTGAGAAGCGAGGAATTAAGATATATTTCGAGCTAGCCTGGATCTCATGCGACTCGAACTGGACGCGGGAACGGCGCAATATCTTCTTTGTCCATAATGCCGTAATCGTGTGATGAAATCCGTAATAATTACGGATAATACGTAAGAGTTGGCACTTCTGAGGATTTAACAATGCTGGAGGTAGAGTTAGCGCTACAAAAGATAAAGATGGGAAAAACAACAGGGATGGATGAAATCAGTGTGGAAATTATAAGAATGAGATAAAAGGTTGAAGGAGAGTTACAAGAGAAACAATATGGCTTCAGAGTGGAATATCTACAGTGGACCCAATCTTTAGCATGAGACAGCTGATGGAAAAAACTGGGAATGTGGAAAGGATCTGGTCATGATTTCCATAGATATAGAAAAGGCATATGATAGTGTCCCCAGAGAGAAGGTTTGGGAAAACATGGTTAAAAAGAGACTTGGAAGAGAAATGCTAGAAATGGTGCAAGGAATGTACAACAACTGTGTTAGCAGAGTACTGACCCCAGTTGGAAAGAATGGTTTAGGAATAAGACTGGAATAAGACAGGGGAATGTGCTTGCTGTCAGCTCTTTTGTTTATTATGGTCATGCACAAAATTGTAAACGAAACAAAGGAAGCCTATGGAGATAAAGAGATGAAGATACTGCTATTTGCAGATCATGATGAGATCTGGGAAAAGAAGAGCAGAGATGTGCAACATCAAGTACATGTACTGAACAAAAAAATTGAGAAGTATGGCATGAAAATCAGTAAGAGGAAAGCAAGACTATGGTGAAGTCGAAAGGGGAATAGCAAGGAAAGGGCACAGTGAAAATTGGAAGTCAGCATCTGGAAATTATAGACAGCTTTAAATACCTAGGAAGTGAATTAATGAAAAACGCTAGGGTGGACATGGAGATTAGCAGGAGGGTACAGCAAGGTAATGCATTCTACCAAAGTGTAAGAAAACTTGTTTGGAGCAAAGAAGTACCAAGGAAAAGTAAAGAGATAATGTACAAATGTACTATGTACCCATACTGACTTCTGCAGCTGAGACTTGTACTTTGACTAGATATTATTTTCTACCGAGTAATAAATAAGTTACAAGATTGTGAGCGGCTGCTGGGTGACCTCGATAGTGTTGTGAGATAGACGGTGGGCAATGGAATGATGATAAACAGGGTTAAATGTCAAGTTGTAAGTTTCACAAATAGGAAAAGTCCTCTCAGTTTCAATTACTGTTTTGATGAGGTGAAAGTTCCTTTTGGGGATCATTGTAAGTAGGCCTACCTAGGTGTTGATACACTGACTGACAGAGCAAATGCAACACCAAGAAGGAGTGGTCAGAACTTTATGCCAATTGCAGGGTAGACTGACGTCACTGAGGTATGCTCATGATGTGAAATGCGCCGCTGTGCTGCGCACGTAGCGAACGATAAATGGGACACGGCGTTGGCGAATGGCCCACTTCGTACCGTGATTTCTCAGCCGACAGTCATTGTAGAACGTGTTGTCGTGTGCCACAGACACGTGTATAGCTAAGAATGCCAGGCCGCCGTCAACGGAGGCATTTCCAGCAGACAGACGACTTTACGAGGGGTATGGTGATCGGGCTGAGAAGGGCAGGTTGGTCGCTTCGTCAAATCGCAGCCGATACCCATAGGGATGTGTCCACGATGCGGCGCCTGTGGCGAAGATGGTTGGCGCAGGGACATGTGGCACGTGCGAGGGGTCCAGGCGCAGCCCGAGTGACGTCAGCACGCGAGGATCGGCGCATCCGCCGCCAAGCGGTGGCAGCCCCGCACGCCACGTCAACCGCCATTCTTCAGCATGTGCAAGACACCTTGGCTGTTCCAATATCGACCAGAACAATTTCCCGTCGATTGGTTGAAGGAGGTCTGCACTCCCGGCGTCCGCTCAGAAGACTACCATTGACTCCACAGCATAGACGTGCACGCCTGGCATGGTGCCGGGCTAGAGCGACTTGGATGAGGGAATGGCGGAACGTCGTGTTCTCCGATGAGTCACGCTTCTGTTCTGTCAGTGATAGTCACCGCAGACGAGTGTGGCGTCGGCGTGGAGAAAGGTCAAATCCGGCAGTAACTGTGGAGCGCCCTACCGCTAGACAACGCGGCATCATGGTTTGGGGCGCTATTGCGTATGATTCCACGTCACCTCTAGTGCGTATTCAAGGCACGTTAAATGCCCACCGCTACGTGCAGCATGTGCTGCGGCCGGTGGCACTCCCGTACCTTCAGGGGCTGCCCAATGCTCTGTTTCAGCAGGATAATGCCCGCCCACACACTGCTCGCATCTCCCAACAGGCTCTACGAGGGGTACAGATGCTTCCGTGGCCAGCGTACTCTCCGGATCTCTCACCAATCGAACACGTGTGGGATCTCATTGGACGCCGTTTGCAAACTCTGCCCCAGCCTCGTACGGGCGACCAACTGTGGCAAATGGTTGACAGAGAATGGAGAACCATCCCTCAGGACACCATCCGCACTCTTATTGACTCTGTACCTCGACGTGTTTCTGCGTGCATCGCCCCTCGCGGTGGTCCTACATCCTAATGAGTCGATGCCATGCGCATTGTGTAACCTGCATATCGGTTTGAAATAAACATCAATTATTCGTCCGTGCCGTCTCTGTTTTTTCCCCAACTTTCATCCCTTTCGAACCACTCCTTCTTGGTGTTGCATTTGCTCTGTCAGTCAGTGTATAAGAAAAGACCTTCATTGGGGTAATCACGTGAATATTGTTAATAAAGGGTACAGATCTCTGCACATGGTTATGAGGGTATTTGGGGGTTGTAGTAAGGATGTAAAGGAGAGGGCATATAAGTCTCTGGTAAGACCCCAACTAGAGTATGGTTCCAGTGTATGGGACCCTCACCAAGATTACTTGATTCAAGAACTGGAAAAAAATCCAAAGAAAAGCAGCTCGATTTGTTCTGGGTGATTTTCGTAGCGTTACAAAATGTTGCAAAGTTTGGGCTGGGAAGACTTGGGAGAAAGGAGACGAGCTGCTCGACTAAGTGATATGTTCCAAGCTGTCAGTGGAGAGATGGCGTGGGAGGACATCAGTAGATGAATAAGTTTGAGTGGTGTCTTTAAAAGTAGGAAAGATCACAATATGAAGATAAAGTTAGAATTCAAGAGGACAAATTGGGGCAAATATTCGTTTATAGGAAGGGGATTTAGGGATTGGAATAACTTACCAAGGGAAATGTTCAATAATTTTCCAATTTCTTTGCGATCATTAAGTAAGGCTAGGAAAAAAAACAGATGGGGAAGCTGCCACCTGGGCGACTGCCCTAAATGCAGATCAGTAGTGACTGATTGATGAATTCAAGCCAGTGAGATGAAATTCGTAAGAATTATGATAGAAAAGACAAGGAAAGCCAGAGTAAGAAATGAAGATGTTAGGAAGGAAGTTGGGATAGGAAAGCTAAATGGGAGAGTTTAAGGTGGTTTGGACATGCAAAGAGGATGGAGAACAGAATTCCAAGGCAGATGCAGGAGGCAAAGTGCGAGGGCAAGAGAGCAAGGGGAAGACCTAGAACAACGTGGATTGAATCAGTGAAGAGCGGCATAAGAAGAAAAATTTAGACTGGGACAAGAACGTGGAAGAGGAATGGTGGAAGGAAAGAGGAACATGGAGAAGTGTCATAAAGACCCCGACCCGGCAGGAGCTGGATAAGGGGAAATGATGATGATGAGAATAGCCTATATAACATTTTACAAAATGAAAGAAAATGCAATATATGCCTACTTACTCTGCACTATATTAATGTTGTCACAGTCATAAACTGAAATGAACCGATCAATTTTAACTCCAATTAACTCTTTCAGATCTTTGTCGACCGGTGTTACTAGCGATGGTGGTGGTGGTGATTATTGTTTTAAGAGGAAGTACAACTAGGCTTACTTGGACTACCACCTGTACCTCGAATAGCACATTTTTTGTCTGCATACTTCTTTTTGGTAATTTTTTCATGTTTTCATACTTTCTTTAGCACATTAGCATTTCTATGCACTGCACCACTACTGGCATTAAATGTATCCGCAATTTTGTTCCACGTCTGAGCTCTCCTATTCTATAATAATGTATCTGATTGTTTACATGCTTATCATTCTTTACAATCTCCAATAAAATGCAAACTTCTTGCAAACTGAAGTTTGCAGTACGCTCATTATAATCATGTTTTTCGTTCATATTTTAGAGTCAAAATCATCTTGGCTGATAAATGACGTATAACCTACAAAAACCTATTTCAATCATAGGCTACAGATGTAAACAAAGATGAGAATAGAATCATTGCGCATGCGCAAGCATTACCAACTTCGGATGTTCAGCTTAGTAAAGCTGCACATGGTCCCCCTACTGTGAAATTTGTAGTGTTTAAGACAAAGTGTAAAGCCTTGCTTAAGCGGCATGCATGGCTTACTAAAGCTATGGCTTAAACTCAGACTGTGAAACCAGGTCTTAGTCGAGCAGCTCGTCTCCTTTCTCCCAAGTCTTCCCAGAGATACCCGGGCTATAGAGAGATGTCACGTAGTCAAAGGAATCAGACTTTTTGTTTACCGATGCTTCTTTCTTCTTCCCTGTGGTCCAAGGAGTATGTGAGTTGTACATATTGGATTGTTCTGCAGCCTTAGCCTCTGCTGGCGCCTGGGAGGAGACCTCCTCCACAGGGTGACGTCACTTGGCGGGCGATGTGAAACGCGGATTGCTGGCTAAGAGTGCACCCTTAACCTCACATGATGTTACACTGACTACGTGTTCAGGTATAACTTTACAGGCCCCGAGTTCGACCCCAGGCTTAACCTCATAAAAGCATTCACTTTAAAA
Organism: Anabrus simplex; assembly: GCF_040414725.1. Lineage (NCBI taxonomy): Eukaryota > Metazoa > Arthropoda > Insecta > Orthoptera > Tettigoniidae > Anabrus > Anabrus simplex. Next base: position 485,231,581 of record NC_090265.1, read on the forward strand.
ACCCAAGTTCAATGCCTAAGAGTACAAGATTAACCTAACAATGCCTAATAGTACAAGATTAACCTAACAGACTCAAAGTTCAACACCCAGGCTAACCGCATAAGTGTGTAACCTTAACCTAACACACTCTAAGTTCAAAACCCGGGCTAACTCCATAACAATGCAGGCTTAATATCACGCTGACCACGTGTCAACCTAACAACACGTTAACCTACCTTAACTCACAATATGACTGAGAGTGCAGGCTTAAAGTCAAGCTGACAACGCATTAACCTTACATGGCTAAGAGTGCAGGCTTAACGTCACGCTGACTACACGTTAACCTTACATGTCTTGTTTGGGAAATTTTTACTTTTTCTTGTAAATATGTGTGTTGGTACATATATCAAACAGTTGAATGTTAATAAATATGGTGTTCGAAGAAACATTCCCAATATGGTCCTCCGGCCTGGATATGGATTTTAACGGCAAACTCCACGAACCTGGCAAGTTTTGGTATTGACAAGGTATCAAAGGATATAATCTAATGAAATACCGGTACTATTACTTACTGCATCAATTTCGTGAAACATGTTGATTTTTGTGTGTTTCCAATGCGTTGCTTTGGACATTTCGATTATGACATCTACCGTAGTGTTTACAAACTAACCTGTACCAAAGAGAATAAGTGACCTGTACAAAACAACGGATTGCACATCGTTATAATGACAAGTAGCGTCATCTAATGTGACATATGAGAACTAATATCCATGGCACGGAAATTCTAACATGGTTACATTCGTGCCGCATGATTTAGAAGGCGGAAATCAGACGGAATTGACACGTAAAGACGACACCAGTCATTCGTATTAATCTCTACTAGAGGCGGCAAACTATCGATAGTAATCGCCATCGATATTTTCCAATAGTATGAGCTCTACTATCGATAGTAATCGATAGTTTTCAAAAAGTGGAACGAATCATATCATTATGCATGAAAATAGGACATTCACTGAACACAATCCACAAAAAAATTCAGTAGAAATTACAACTATTTCATGCTATGTAATTTCAGAAATTCAAATAGGAATCACTCATAAATCTCTTTAGTGGCACTTCCGAGACATTATCGAGCTGCACGCGCTTGCCCATAACTTTACCGCCCGAGAAATTCTCGTTCAGCTGCAGTGTTCATTTGCGATCACCCGACATTTTCTCGGGTATAGTAATATCTTTGGAAAAATGTTTTACAGCATTCTGAACGGATGGCAGGAGAGTTTTCAGTTGCTTTCGTGAAGCCTATGGCCTAAAATTTGCCTTATCTTCTTATACAATCTCTTGACTCACCGGCTGACAAGGTAAACAGAAATGGCGAGCGCGAAAAGGAAGAACTGTTTGTCTGATGATAAAATAAGTGACTCACCTACTTCAAAGATGAATCTCTAAATGATATTGGTAATTCTGATAGTAGTAATAGCACCGAGCTCGATAGCTGCAGTCGCTTAAGTGCGGCCAGTATCCAGTATTCGGGAGATAGTAGGTTCGAACCCCACTGTCGGCAGCCCTGAAGATGGTTTTCCGTGGTTTCCCATTTTCACACCAGGCAAATGCTGGGGCTGTACCTTAATTAAGGCCACGGCCGCTTCTTTCCCACTCCTAGCCCTCTCCTGTCCCATCGTCGCCGTAAGACCTATCTGTGACGGTGCGACGTAAAGCAACTTGCAAAAAAAAAAAAAAAAAAAAAAAAAGTAGTAAAAATGATTTTTCGCATGATGACCTGGTATTTCTAATGAATGTGAGGAAGATATTTTTTCGGAAACAATGGTGATATAGCACATACATTCGTGTGGAAACAATGTAATATTGTAAATACTGAACGATCTAATATCATTCCATTTACGGATATTCTTGTGTAGGGGTTCTATTACAGTATTCCACACTCGTTGCACTTAGCTAACTTTTCATCCTCACTACGCCTGAATCACTTCCAAACGTCAGGTATCTTCCTTTTGGGCATCTATATATGAAGTTCACAATTTTAAACCGGTATATTAAAGTTACTACCAAACAGTGAAACATCTGTACAATTTCTGTTAGTGAGAAAAATAAGTCAATAACGGAAAAAAACTATCGTTGACTATCGATAATAGGCAACTGACTATCGATGTCAGACGATAGTGGTCGCTATCGATAACTATCGATAGCACTATCGATAGTTTTCCGCCTCTAATCTCTACAAATGCAACATGGATCCCGATACAAAGAGAGCTCTAATGAAGAAAAGATCCGTTCTTAAAGCCGGTTTAACACGCATACAAAGCGTTGTGATCTCTAAACTTGATACGGCAGACACAACTAATCGAAGTAAAACTGAATAGGCTACTTTCTGTTAAGGAAGATTTCAAACAAATTCAAACTGAACTCGAGCTAAATGATGATGAAAATATCGATTCACATATTGATTACCACCAGGAATTCGAAAATAATAGCGATCCTCTGGAAACTAAGCTTAGAAAGGCTGTCCCCAGACTTCACATTTAGCTGACGAAGTACGTTCTCTTTCAACCAATGCTGTAGGAAGGCAAATAAAATTGCCAGAAATCAAGCTCCCTACATTTGACGGCACAATAACAACTTGGCTTCACTTCAGGGACACCTTTCATAACCTGATAGTTAATAACAATGACCTGCCAAATGTTGAGAAGTTTCATTATATGTTATCCTCGCTTAAAGGAGAAGCCAAGGATGCTATTAGGAATATTGGCATTTCAGACTCCAATTTTACTGTAGCTTATGACTTTCTCGTGAGCAGGTATCACTTGCCAAAATTAATAGCTGCTGAATATATTAAACAGATTCTAGAATCACCGGGTAAAATATGTTCAACCGAAACGGAGATACGCCAACTAGTAAATAAATTCCGAGGTAGCATTGATGCGCTGAACGCACTAGATACTAAGAAGCATTCTAGATCTTCTCCGAAACGAGCTCTTACTATCGCGAGTGGATACGAAATTGAGACTAGAATTCGAAAATAAACATTCTCATCTCGAAGCTGTAGAGTTTAAAGAACTTGTTAAGTTCTTGGAGAGACTTTGTCAGACATTGCAATTTTGTGCCTCCAACCCCTCTCCCAGTCTATCACAGAACCATCAGACAAGTTCAAGGTCAACAATCGCAGCTCAACAGTCATACATTACAACGTCAAAACAATGTTGCGTCTGTTCAGATGAACATCAGCTTTATAGGTGCCCAGATTTTCTTAAATTAGATTGTGATGAGAGGTTCAAAGTAGTAAAGGATAAAAGTCTCTGCAGCAATTGCCTGAGCTCATCCCACACTTGGAAGGCATGTCTATCAAAAACATCATGTAGATTATGTAACAAATATCACCACACGTTGTTGCATCATGAGACTGACCATATATCATCTCCTGCAAATCAAAACAAAAATCCACAACAATCATCTTATCATTCTCTAAGAAGCACATCCAAGAATCAGATACTTCTGAGTACGGCTTTAGTAATGATCAAGTTCGGTCAGGGATGATTCCATTTAGTTCGTGCCATACTAGACAATGGTTGGCAGAGTAACTTTATATCCGAACACATGGTGCAACAACTGAGACTGAAAAAGAAAAAGACCAGCGCCATAACACTGCAAGCTTTTGGTGAACTCACATCCCAAGCAAACACAGCAGTGAATATTGAGGTTCACTCAACAATCAACGATTATCACTTCAACATGGAATATATTGTTCTTCCCAGAATAACTGGCAATATACCTGTCTCACATATCAATTGCAAGGACTGGAACATTCCACAAGACAACACTCTCGCTGATCCTGACGTTCACATCCCTCAGGCTACCAATTCACTGATTGGCGCACAGTTTTTCTTAAAGCTCCTGAAACCCAGAAGAAAAAGCCGACAAGGGTACCCATGCCTACAGAACACACAGATAGGATGGATACTCAGCGGAGAATATTCACAACTCAAGCGAGAAAGGGAAGAAGAAACACCAACCAAGTCGCTCTTTATCAGGTCTGACCTCAACTTAGAAATACAAATTCAGAAGTTCTGGAGCCTCGAGGAAGTGAACCATGTTACACACTCACCTGAAGAGAAGGAATGTGAAGCCCATTTCAAGGGCACCACAAGAAGAGATGAAACTGGGAGATTCATCGTAGACTAACCCTTAAGGGAGAGTTGAAACTTGGAAACTCAATGCAGACTGCCAACCTACATTAGAACTGAAACTACAAACTCAAGACGACCTTCGTCAAAATTACATCACCTTCATGAGAGAGTACCAGACCCTTGGACACATGACGGAACTTCAGTCAGAACCCGTTGAAGGAGAAAGATAGTATATGCCTCATCACGCTGTTGTCAAGCATTCTAGCAGCACTACTAAAACAAGAGTCGTATTTGATGGACCAAAAAGGACTGACAACGGTACTGCCTTAAACGATATCTTAATGGTAGGACCTACAATTCAAGAAGATCTTTGCTCAATAGTTATGAGATTCCACACTCACAACATTGCTTTCACCGCTGATATTGAAAAGATGTACCGCCAGATAATGGTTCATCCAAAATATCGACACTTACAGTGCATCCTATGGAGAGAACACCCTCAAGATAATCTAAAATCTTATGCTCTTAACACTGTCACATACGGCACGTCTGCAGCATCGTTTCTGTCCACAAGATGTCTCCAGCAATTAGCACTCGAAGAAGCGTCCGAGTACCCGAGAGCGGCCGCGATCCTCAAACGCGACTTCTATGTTGATGACTGTCTTTCTGGAGCAGATACCTTAGAAGAAGCCCTGGAGCTGCGAATCGAGTTACAACAGCTTCGCGGTATTGCAGGGTTTCCTTTGCGAAAATTGTGTTCCAATAGCCCTGAATTACTGAACTCCATCACAGAAAGCTTACGAGAAACTAAGCACTCGTTAACTGACAACGTTAGTGACATGGTAAAGACCTTAGGGTTGACTTGGCATCCATCCACGGACAAGTTTCAAATGAACTGTAACGCAAATTTTAAAGAATTAATGTGTGATACGACGTTCACAAAGAGAATGGTGCTCTCAACGATATCCTCAGTTTTCGACCCACTTGGATTTATAAGCCCTGCAGTAATCAGCTTCAAGGTTTTCATGCAACGTCTCTGGCAGGAAAGGTCAGGATGGAATGACCCTTCACCAGTAAACTTACTTGATATGCGGTTGAAATTATATGATCAGATCCCCACGCTTAATAGCATCAAGGTCCCAAGGTGTGTTCTTGCTGAAGGAAAAATCAAGTCCATAGACATCCACGGTTTGTGTGATGCTTCACATCACGCTTATGGCGCCTGTATTTACGTGAGGTCTGTGAACAACAAAGGTGACGTTCTTACCAGATTGTTATGCGCAAAATCGAGAGTCGCACCTTTAAAGCAAGTCTCAATCCACCGACTAGAATTGTGTGGTGCCTTACTGCTCTCCCATCTTCTGAAGAAAACACTTGCCTCTCTACAACTGCCATTCACTAAGATACGGCTTTGGACTGAATCGACAATTGTACTAGCATGGTTAAATGCGTGCCCCACTAAATGGAAGACGTTCGTAGCAAATAGGGTTGCAGAAACTCAAGAAATTGCTCCCTCGAATCACCGGTCTCATGTTAAATCACAGGATAACCCAGCAGATCTCGTCTCGCGAGGCACTGAACCAACAGACATGAAGAACAACATGCTGTGGTGGCACGGTCCAGCCTGGCTATGCTTAGATCCCTCAGCTTGGCCGAAACGAGAAACTATCTCCGACCCTAACAAGATACCAGACAAAAGAATATTAAATTCACTTGTTGTGCAACATAACGACTCATTTCTAAGCGCATTCTCTTCGTTAAACCGACTACTCAGGACTATTAGCTATTGCCTCAGATTTGCTTCAAACTGCAAGAGAAACCCCGATGATCGCGACATGTCCCCATTTAGGCCTCAAGAAATAAGTAATGCCCTCAATGTATGTATCAAGATTGTTCAAGCAATATCCTATCATGAAGAAATTCGTTGCCTCGAGCAAGGAAAGACCATTCACTCAGCTAGCAAAATTAGGAATTTAAGCCCGACTCTGTACCAACATGGCTATCTTCGTGTTGGTGGAAGACTGTACAATGCATCATCCATCTCTCCATCTCTTACGAAGCTAAACATCAACTTATATTACCTCCCAAGCATTACCTCACGAAACTTATTATTTTAAGTGAACATCAAAGATTACTCCACGCTGGACCCCAACTCCTGATATCATCATTACGTGGGAGATATTGGATTCCAAGAATTCGACAAGTCGTTAAAGGGTGCAGTCATTCATGCTTGCCATGCTACAAATTAAAATTAACAACAAATCAACAGAAGATGGGAAATCTTCCCAAAGAAAGAATCACCCCTGCAAGACCATTCCTGAACGTGGGGGTGGACTATGCTGGTCCATTTTTATAAGAATTGTAACACTGCGAAGCAAACGAACGGGCAAGGCCTACGTCGCCATCTTCACTTGCCTTGCCACAAGAGCTGTACATTTGGAAGTTGTCTCAGACCTTACAACGGATGCATTCATGGCCGCACTTCGACGTTTCACGTCACGCAGAGGATGTCCATGAAATATCTATAGCGACAATGGCACTAACTTCGTCGGTGCTGCAAAGGAGCTGAAAGTACTGAAATAATTTCTTCAAGATTCTGACCAAAACAGAAATATTGTCGAAGCTGCAACCACAAAGGGGATCGCCTGGCATTTCATCCCTCCATCAGCACCACATTTCGGCGGAGTTTGGGAGTCCATGGTGAAATCTTTCAGGTACCATCTGCGAAGAACTATGGGTAGCACGGTGCTTACCTTTGAAGAATTAACTACCCTTTCTTCCCAAATAGAGGCCTGCCTGAATTCTCGTCCTCTAACAAGACTCAGCGATGATCCTACAGACTAATCTTGTTTAACCCCATCTCATTTCCTAATTGGGGAACAAATTACTGCACTTCCTGATCATGTCCTTGTTCACTGTTCCATAAACGGACTTTCCAGATGGCAACATCTTCAAAAGATGACCCAGGCCTTCTGGAAACAATGGCACAGGGAATATATTAACACTCTGCAGCAGCGCCGCAAGTGGACTGAGAAACATTCTAATCTTCGAATTGGAGATCTTGTGTTCATCAAAGATGACAACCTACCACCTCTGCATTGGCGAATGGGTGTAATAGAGTCGGTTCATCCTGGTGAAGACAACCTCGTATGGGTCGCCACTGTGAGAACAAACTCCGGTATCATAAAACGACCCATCAAGAAGTTGTGTGTTTTGCCTGAGAATGAGTACTAAACGTTTCGAGTTACACAGTGATGTGATTTATACCTTTATGAACTCCCTATCTCTGTCATGTGTTTATTCCTGAAGTGAATTATCTTCCTTCTTCCCTTCTTAAAAGGCCAGTGCCTTTTGGTGGCCGGTATGTTTGGGAAATTTTTACTTTTTCTTGTAAATATGTGTGTTGATACATATATCAAACAGTTGAATGTTAATAAATATGGTGTTCGAAGATACATTCCCAATACGGCTAATGCAGGCTTAATGTCACGCCGACTTCGTGTTAACCTTACATGGCCAAGTGTGCAGGCAAGAGCGACTTCAGGGACTAGGAGCTGATCTTGGAATTCTGAACAAGATGGGGCTACACATTGTAAGAATGGGACTAGGGAGATGGTGTAAGGCTTATTACGTATGCTTTACTAATAGGGGCATAATGTTGTAATGCGATCTTGGGGACATGGAATTCTGAACAAGATGGCGACTACGCATTGTTTTAATGGGACTAAGGAGGTGGTATAAGGCCTAATATGTATGCTTTACTCATAGGGGCATAACATTTGAAGGCGACTTGAGGGACTCGGGGCTGAACTTGGAATTCTAAACAAGATGGTGTCTGTTTAATATTAAAAACTTCACATTTGGTCTATATTGAAAGGAGACTAACATAAACAGAGGAGAGTACAAATGATCCATCTTATATCAATACAAAATATGTTGCTAATACAAGATTACAACATTTTTATTAGGTATCAGTTTTGATGTTTTTGGACACCATCATCAGCCACAATAGGTCAAATGAACAAAGATACATATATTATAATACAAAATATAATCATTAGTAATAAGGCGATATTAATTGTATGAAATCCACAATGTGATGGTGCTTAAAAGTCCTTCTTACTGTTCCGGGGTTATCTGTGGAGCAGAAAAAAGTGAAAGAAGGTGCTGGTGTTGAATGGGTCTAACTACGATATCAAAAATTGAATTAAAACTTTAAAAGGTTATATTTCTTTTTAAAAAACTTAATAATCTTTTTCACTGAGTTAACATTACAACATGCCAGGCACAAACAGCAATCATGAAACAATACTTGGAAAATCCAAGATTAGTGAATTTTACAGATTTGGGGCTTCAAGCCTTTAGTTTACAAATTCTGAGATACCGGATTCAGTTTACAAAACTTTGCCAAAATCTCAATGTTTAGGCAAGGACAGGAATATCCCAATTTAAGAGCACTTTGCTCCAACAAATTACAGCCTTTCAGAGGCACTCCTCAATATTACCGAAATTTAGGAAACAGCTTACATGATCTCCAACATTGACCCAATTTTAACCGCCCACTTAAGGCAACATTACATAAAACTTTATGATCTCTGGCCTCTCTAGGCGAAATTTACAATTAACAAAAGTAGTACACAGGGGTATCAAGTACCCAACATACTGGGCCTTCGTGGTAAAGTAACAGGTTAAATAAATAGCCCGAACATAACCTGAATGGAGACGTAGACTTGCGCTCCTAGATAATGAAGTATGAAAATACTAATAGCCCTATGATACAGGGGCTAATCCCAAGCTACTGAGGTGGCTTGAATGAAAGTTAAGTTAATAGATTACAGGAAAGAAAACAGTTACGAAAACGTAGTCACCTCAAACCAAGATGAAAGGGAACTCGAGAGGGTAACGTACTCTCTATCCCCGAATAATAGTTAAAGACTTTTTGACATTTTACATGAAAAGGAAGAAGTTTACATCAAACGGTTACCGGTACATAGTTAGAAATTCAGACCTTCCCCTCGGATACGTTTGCGGAGACAGCTAGAAAGATACAATATTGGTGGCCATTACCTGGCTGATGTTCTGCCTCCCGAAGGATGAGGCGCCCCGCCTCCTGTCTTACACACACACACACACTCAGAAAGACGACGATCGATAGACAAGGTATCCAGAAAAGCCGCAGTTTATATACCCGAAGGGAAGGTTCGAGAGGATTCTGGACTAGTCCGGACACACCCTCTCAATTTTATTGGTAAATTCAAAAGTTACACCCAAGAAACCTGTGATAGGCTGAAAAATAATTACAATATATTCTTACTGGCCAGATTCAAAACTGACGGAAAGAGAAAGAAGTGTTGCCAACCTTGAAATATACAAGAAAAACAAATGAAAGTTGATTTACTAGAGAAAACCCATGAACACAAAATTTATTTTATAACAACTTATTTTACCGGTACCTTGCACCAGAGTGCATGACCACAGTCTTTGTTAGTGACATCTATGGAGAAATGTCCAAACTTCTTGAAGTAAACAAACACAAAGCAAATAAATCCAGTCAGTTTAGGCAACTTCACAATAACACAATTACTCAATACTTCAGCAGTGACATCTTCTGATTAAAGTCCCAACTGTATGTAGTAGCAGTTTCACATTTGTTCAATAGAGAGAGTTCTTTATTGGTGCATCTTTTGAATGCGCCGAGTTGAGGTGTACCTCCCGGTACACTTACAAAACTTACAATTTAGGGACTTGATGGTCAAATAATAAAATAGAATTGAAAAAATATTAACAAACCGTTAAAAAAGTCTTTGTCACTGTGTAATACCTAAACGTTTTGAGCATGGCGTGAATAAACACTGGATGAATGTTGACATCTAAAAGCTGGCGTAAAACATTGTTCCTCTGATGATAATATGTAACTTGGTAGTGGCCTATAGCATCAGTTTTCATAAGGTAAACAATAAATTATAAAGTAATTAAGATGGTGCCTGTGCTGTTGGTTTTTAGTGTCTGGAAGAATTAATTTTTTATTTTAACTTCTCAAGCTTATAGATTTGAACCCCAAAGACTTTTAATTGCTTACCGTAATGCTGAGATCAATTAGAGATTAAAACTTTGTTTTCCGAACCAAAAAAACTCTCCGCGCTACAGTTGTAGGGGCTGTTGATGTTTGACTAATGGAACATCTTGAGCTATTAGCTGCGCAGCATGCAAACTAGCATCAAAACTAGTTCCAAGTGTAAATATATGTTGTAAATAAACTATAACATTTATTTGTATTGAAAAGGTGGACCCTTTTAAGTTTCCTATCTTGCATGCAAACAAGTGAATCTGGAACTGCTAACAGATATTGACATGGTACACTTTGAAGCATGGTAGGCAAGAGATCGTGTTCTCAGCAAAAGAATTGACTCTACGAACGGGCTCATTAACCTTGAATGAATTTGCTGAGGCAGAAAATACAAAGCTGACTATTTTGAATTTAGCCTAGAGCTCTTACTTATAATATTATCTAATTTTCAATACAGTACAAACATCCATCTTCTGAGTTTGAAAACTGGTCTAGTTGATAGGTAAGCCTTTTGAAAACACCATGGTTATTACAAAGGGGATGCTGATGCATAGCAGCATATCTAGTCTATGTAGTGTGACTTAGGCTGATTAGTTCAGGCGTCAAAGCGCTAGCCTTTTGAGTCTTGATAACTGCACGGTCATCAGCCCAAAGAGCCGACATAAGAGACATTGAAACATCATAGCTATAAAATCTACGTAGACTAACTTAAGGTTGAGCAGCTCAGGCGGCACAGCACTAGTGTTTTGATTTAACCCCGGGCTCTTAGTTCTCCAATTCTGAATACAGTACAAACATCTGTCTTCCGAGTTTAAAAAATCGGTCTGGCTGAGGGTAAGCCTCTTGAAAACTGCACGATCATCAGCTCAATAGGCTTAGTAGCTTAGGCAGCAGAGTGGTAGCCTTTTGAGTCTTGAAAAACTGAATAGTAATCAGCCCAATACGCTGTCTAGCTCAGACGGTACAGCACTAGCCTTTGAAAAACTGCACAGTCATCAGCTCAATAGACTAACTCAGGTGCCAAAGTGCTAGCCTTTTGAGTCTTGAAAAATGCATGGTCATCATCCTAATAATCTGAGTAGTTAAGGTGGCAAAGCGCTAGCCTTTTGAGTCTTGAAAAACTGCATGAGCACCAGCCTAATAGGCTGACAAGCTCAGGCCTCAGTCTTTTGAGTCTTGAAAAACTGTATGATGCCAAGCCGTGACACTTCTTAGCAGAACTGTCTCTACAAGCAGCCAGCAAAGAATTTATTGAGATAAGAAATACAAAGCTGAGTTTTTTTTTTTTTTTACATTTAGCCCAGAAGTCTTCTTAAGCTCTGTGTCCATTCTCAGTCGCGATGTTGAGATGCTTTTTTTTTTTTTTTGCTAGTTGCTTTACGTCGCACCGACACAGATAGGTCTTATGGCGACGATGGGACAGGGAAGGGCTAGGAGTGGGAAGGAAGCGGCCGTGGCCTTAATTAAGGTACAGCCCCAGCATTTGCCTGGTGCGAAAATGGGAAACCATGGAAAACCATTTTCAGGGCTGCCGACAGTGGGGTTCGAACCTACTATCTCCCGAATACTGGATACTGAATGTTGAGATGCAATAATTTAGTCATTGTGAATAATGTTTGCGGGCTATGATAGTTCAAAGGGAAAGGGTTCTGCTCAAGACTTTACACCACCATCCGATGGATGAAACTCCATCAACAACGTTACTTTATATCAAGGCTGAGAATTGAATCCAGCCATTAGGAGACAATCATTACTTTTCCAATCTTCAAATTATTTCTCAGCTCAGAGCGCTGGCCTTTTGAGTCTTGAAAACTGTATAGTCATCAGCCCAATAGGATGAGTAACTCAGGCATCAAAGACCTGTGGGCCTTGAAAAACTGTATGGTTTTAGCCCAACCGAGATAATCATTAGTTTAGAGTTTAACTGAGTTGCAAGAAAATGGTTGAACAGAATATAATAAAGCTCAGAATTTAAAGGTTAGGAATAAACTGCTATCTTATAGAGTGGTTGAAATGGTAGTTTATGGGGAATGACTAACATTTAATTTCCGTTCAATCGTGTTAGTAGCTGTCCTTCCACGTCTACCATGGATAGGTGCATTTTTGCAGTTGGTTAAACCTTGACAACCAAGTAGAGTTTGTTGTTCATTGCTATTTGCTTTACGTCACACTGACACAGATAGGTCTTAGCAAGTAGAGTTTATGCTTGGCTAAAACAGGTTTCAAGTCCAAGTGCTTGGGAAATTCAGAAGCACATTGAAGCCTAACAATACAATTGTGGAACCTTGTACACCCTCTTCCTATTAGTACCTATCCTGTCACAAGTGAACATAATGCCAAGTTGGAACATACTTCCAATACAGATATTGTGTGGAACAGATTTTAGCAAAATTTGGCACTTCATTAGCTTCACCCCAGTAGCTGCTACTGATGGGTTGTGAGTATCTAGGCAATTATTACAAAAAATTACAAATGTGTCAGCTCATTTAATTTTCAGATTAGAATAAAATAATTGGCAAATTTCATCTCATACAGAATAATATATTTCAATTATTAAAATTAGCTTTAAAATTCCTTTAAAACTGGGATTTCTAACCCTTTGTCTGCGAAATACAGTAGGTCCGAGTGCCTCAACTGCATACAACAGCACTAATCCTTTCTCAGAATCTGCGATGGCTAGGAGTTTCTAACAACCTCCATCCTGTCTTGAAAGAAAATAGGTTGTTTAAGCTCTTTATCAGTTGGCAAGATCATTAGTGGTGAACAAGAAGAGTCCCTGGAAGATATTCACCAGCTAGTTTTATCTTTTAAAATATGTACCAGTGACTTCCTGAGATGTTGAAAGGTTCTTCTCAGCCTACGTGAGAATATTATCAGATCAGCGCCAAAACATCACAACAGAAAATATGGAGAAGTACTTAGTGGCACACTGCACATCACAATTTAAAACAAAAGTTACCATACTATTTGTGTTACTTAACCCCTCTGAGTGGGGGGCATTTAAAGACCTGGTCTTCACTGGATGCGGGAAGAGCATTCACTGGGCATTTAAATGCTAGCATACCTAAGCATCAAACTCTTTTATAAGACCATATTTCTGTTAATTTTCAACCAATTTTGATTATATATTTACACAAATTAATTACAATGATGTACAATTTAAAAATTTCACAAATGCTCACCTAATCATATATCCATGTAAGGTCGAGATGCTTACATAAATCAGCATCACACTTAAGACCAGTATCTACAGTTCTGCTCGTACAATTCTTATCACTTACCTACGCCAGTCACATTATTTACAATGTACAAACACTAAAGGAAAGAATTTTGAAGAAATATTTATACACACAGGGTTTACAACTGTAGCAATTTCGCACATTTAAACATGCAAAGTACAGCTTTACAGACATCTTTCTTTAGTAGCACATTACCCACTATTTACTCTGCACATATGTTTAGAAAAACATAAGTATAAGTGGAATTCTTGAAAGTCACATTCCTGTGGTTATGATTTCACATTAAACTGTACATTGCATTGGTATAACCCTGCAGTTTACAGTCAGATCAAACAGCAAGTTCAAAGACTCTTAGAAATGTAGCCTACATACATGGAGTTCACTAAAACTGGCTTTTTGTGTGGTAGACTTTGAAACATTCATCTATACAAAGTGCAGCTTCACAGTCCAGGCACCAATATATTGTTTCTTTCCTCTTCTTGCTTTTGTAGGAAACTAAACACCTCCTTTGTGGCTTGGCCTTCTTCTCTGTGGGAGGGATTCTTTCTATGAAGTGTCTCCCTGTCAACCGTGGCACCATATAATCTGTGGAATGCCTCCCTGAAACCTTTCTTTGAACTCCAGTTCCATGCTCAGTCAGCAGTCCCTCTCCAATTCAACCCTGAAACTGAGCGAGCCTTTATTTTTTCTTCGACAGTTTTTCCTGCGTATTATTAAAGCATTTAATATGCACACATTTAGCAATCTTGTAAATAGTTTCAGGTTCCATTTATCCATTTTCTTTCTTTCAATGAGATAACTTTGAAGAAGCTGATCTTTCAGGTCCACACCACCCATGTGTTTTTATAGTCCAACACAAGGATAGGTTTGACTTTTACTTTCTTCTTCTTTGTGGTGACCAATTTGGTTTCATCGTTGTGGAATGTGGAAATCATGGTCACGTTCTTTTTTGTTGGTCCATTTCATAACAGTAACAGGTACTGAATGTTGGAAAATAATCTTTCCAGGTTTTAGATTTTTGTCTTTGACTTTCTTCGGCACCTCCCTCCTGTTCAGCCTGAGGGTTCTTGCACAATCTGTCAAGTTTTTCAACTTTTGCGCCAAGATAGGAGAGCTGTAAAAGTTGTGCATCCACAAGTACAGTATGTCCTTTTCTAAGAAGAGGTTCAATGAGGGTCAAGACTACGGCCATGGTTTTAGTTGTATAACTGGTTACAAAAAAAGATTCTAGTATAGTGTCCTATCCTGTATATCCTATGAAAGACCAGGGATATCCAGTGCTAGACTCGCAGAGTTTGAATGTTTTAATGCTGAATCTGGAAGATTTGAGTGGCAGGTACTGCCGAAATGAGAGTTGTCCCTTCCACAAAATTAGGGATTCATCAACTGAAATATCCTGAGCAGGTAAATAAAGAGACTGAAATCTGATTTTGAGACAAGTGATAATTGAATATATAGGAAATATCTTTTTCGCCCCCATATACGTAGGTGGAGTCATAAGTCATGGCAACTATTTTTTTCTCGCGAACAGGAGACAACACAGAAAATCAAGATATGCATTTGGAAACGTACGGTACGTACTTGTGTATAATGCCACTACATGGTGTATGTAAACAACAGTGTGGGTCTAAGCATGCCCCCAAGTTCAGTGTGTGGGTGAGAGCATCACAAAATGGAAGTCAACAAGCAGGAGCAATGATCATATATTAAAACAGCAGTTCTTCAGGGCAGAAATGCACGCCAGTACCATGCAGAGCTGCGGTTAGCATTAGGTGTGCATGCCATGCCCTACAGAACAGTGGCCCAAAAAGGTTATAGTAATCCTGGCATACGATGTTCAAGGTGTTCTTGTGTGTCATCCATTGTGTGAGGGGCACACTATCAATGCAGTTTATTACAATTCCTTTTTGTTGTACCAATTGCGCTGTGCAGTGCGAACCAAAAGTCCAGATCTTTTGCACAACACCATAATCATACAAGATAACGCGACAGCTCACACAGCAGCCATCGTTCAGCGTTGCTTACAATGGTGGGGATGAGAAATTCTTCCACACCCGCCTTATTCACCTGATCTGAGCCCATGCGACTATGATCTTATCCCCAAAGTCGGAAAGCCATTACGTGGACAACGGTTTGCTAACAAAGAGGACATTGTAGATAGAGAGATTCTAAGTGCAAGAGCACAGGAATAATTCATGCAGGATTCCAATTTATGATTTGTGAATTTGATAATAATCTACAAAAATTGGTAACGGAGACATAAGGGGGTATATTTGGTTTTTTAAAAAGGTATCTTGATCAAGGAGCAAGGAAAATATGTGATAGGAATAGATACGTGAATAAATATTGTAGTTAACAGAGGCATGCAATAATTGTCTTCCTTTCTAATCACGACATGAGGCTTGAGTTAGCAGTCATGAAACATAATCTTCCTAACGGAGCTCTTGTTGCATATTACAGTATTCTATTTTGCACACATGGTTTAAGAACAGCAAAAGGAAAAGGGAGTAGCTTTTATTTTCTTTGGTAGCAAAATATTGTTTTTACAAATAACAAGACTAGCTGCATTGTGTAATGCCTTGAATGATAACAAAAATTTAATTAATACAATTTAATAATCTCACTACAAATTCTGAAAAATTAAGAAGACTGAGAAATAGGAATGCTTATATCCAACTACTCTTTGAACTTCAATGATGAAAAATCACAAAATATGTTAGAACAACACTTTATAATAACCCAGACATAACTTTCAATAAGATTCTTATACTGGTTTCCTCTACAGACTGGTTTTCATCGCCTCATCCAGCACAAATGATGGAAGTATTTATTACACCCGACGTAATCTCCCCCCATTAAATACTGGGTCTGATGAAAATGGCTGTGATGGTGAATCAAACAAACTAGATCGTGGTCTTCCAGATCCAAAAAAACTTGACCCTGTTGTTTGAGAAGATCCAAACAGACTGTTTGATTGTACTGGTTGAAAAACTGTTGGAGAAAACTGAAAGCCCCCTGGGAATTGGCCAATTACTGGGGATGAGGAATACCCAGCAGATTGGTCAGAACTACTGAATCTGCAAAAAATAAAAAGGGAGAAAAAAAAAAGATATATTAAAAATAGAAGTAAAACACAGAAATACAGATTTAAAAGTTAATATAAACAAGTTTCTTGTCTTAAGGTTAGGCAAAACTATAACAAGTAAATAAGCCTAGATATATATACAGGAGATCAAAAAGTACAAGTTAGCTATAAATATTATCCATTCTTCTCTGAATGTGGTGTCATTTTCTCCTGAACTTCCTCCCTGTGTAAATGAAATGAATGTTATAATACAATTATAAATCAGAAGCATGATTAAATGTCTTGTTACAGAAATGCAGGAAAAGATGACTAAAATATACATATGTTCATAATACATACTAACTTTAAAAAGTTCCCAGAATTGGTTAATAACACAAATTAGTTCCATAATGCAAATTACACAACATTTCCATCAAAATAATTATTTTCTGCAGTGACACACTTCTACCAGCATGTGTAAAGTGACTAGAAGCATTGCTGGGAAGCCATTTTGAAAAACCAGTCATAGTGCTCTAGTTGCATTTTCAGTAACTTTATCAGTGTGTGTGAATCTTTGCCCCTTCAGATGACTTTTCAGCTGTGGAAAGAGAAAGAAGTCATCAGGTGGTGATAGATTTGGAGAGTACAGCAAATGTTCCAAAACAGTAATGTTGTTCCTGGCAAGGTAATTTTTTACTCATACTGACTGATGTGATGGCGTGTTTTCATGCAAAAGAAACCATGTGTTTAGTGCCCTTTAGGACGTTTCCTTCTTACTGCATCCCTGAGGCGACAAAGGATTTCCACATATAATTCTTTCATTGCAGTACAATCTTCTGGAATAAATTCATAATGAACAAGATTTTGAGTGCCAAAGAAAACTTACAGCATAAGTGTTTCCTTAGGAAATTTTTGTTTCCAAGGAGATGTCTTTGATTTCCACTCACATGACTCGTTTAGTTACTCAGTCTTACAAATAGCACCAATTTTCATCTCCAGTGATTATGTTGTTCAAAATGCCATTATCTTGATCTGTCATACTGATCAGATCTCTAGAAAAATAATTTTTGATTCTTTGTTTACAGGAGAAAACATTTCTGAAACCATATTTTGAGACATGTGATGTATGTTCAAATATTTATGAAGAACTGTGTAAGCACTCTCAACTGAAATTCCAACCTCTGCTGCTGTCTCCTCAATACTCTTTCTTCAGTCACCCCTCACAACAAATACATGCTCAACGCTTGATATATTTGCTGAGGCTGGTGGTCGGTCGCTCCACTAATCATCTTTGATGCTATTGCAGTCTTCAGTGAAACATTTATGCCAGGTATACACCTTGATTTTTGTCACTGCTGCTTCATCATGATCTGCTTCGAGCATTCTTAATGACTCTGAAGGAGATCTGTGTAACAAAATACAAAACTTTTATAATTTTGGCTACAGAGCAACACTCAAACAAATACAATAAACGAACATGCACAAACACCAAAATCTGGTTGCCATGCGAAGGAACCAATCATTATGATGATGAATATTCTATGGAAGTGACATCATGAACATTATCAACACCTAATAAAATAATATCATAGACATTTAAAAGGAAGTATAATATTTCTAGGACTTTTTGAATCTCGGGTTATTTCGTCCTAAGAGAACTCCAAAGGCCATACATCAGAGCAGCAGAGCTTGTGGTTTTAGAACATGTTTCTTCAGCCATCTAAAAAATATCAAAATAATTGTTGCAATCTTTCCTGTCCCCTGCAAGTAGACTGGTAGAATTACTGCTTTCAGCCAGATATCTTACCCAAATACAATTCTATTTAATCTCTGGTCACTACATGTCACCACTTCTGGTTGAGCTTTGCCCACTCACGTTGCTTCATGGCATGACCCTGAAGTTTATATATAATTTTACTCATTATCGTTATTATGATTCAAAACTTCACCAAATGATTTTCTTACATAATGAGTAATATCCAAAGTATTCCTTCAATCTGTTCAGTGATTTTCTAAGATCTACAGTGAATTCATCTAATTTAACCAAATCATTATCCATGATTGAGGTGAAACAAAGTATTTCACCTTGTTTTCTTGACATGGCACAAGCCCAAATGCTATACTATCACATCTACTATTACAGGCTGTGAAAGCATCAATCTAAAAGTTACTCTTTTCAGTTTTATGGGTTAGGATGCTGCAAGCTATCTGGCTTTGCAATATTGGTGGAACTGAAGTCAAGTGAGTCTTTCATTTCCCACTACTTTCACGACTACCTTTTCCTTCCTTTTCTTCCTGCTTTCCTTTACATTTCGGTGGTCATCTACATTATCTTCTGGATCAATATGGGCTAATGACAACATGGTTTGGCACCTTATAAAAACAACGACTATCATCGCCATTTAACATGTTACCATGAAGACTGAACAATATTTCCATGTTAGCGATGATCAGTGTTGATGTACTTGGCACCGTATGTCTGTAGGGTATTCAGCCCAAAGGTCTGTTAGATCCTCAACAGTTCGACAATAATGCCATTATGTGGATTGGTAGCGCTATGAAATTAGGACAACTGCTTGTCCTTATTCCAACTACTATCGTCCATTTTCCACTGTCCTTGTTGGTGTTCCTTGTGTCATCACCACCATCCACGACAATGAGTGGTTCAGTCTTCATTGTCTCCTCAGCAGAGGGAGACACGGCGAACGAGCACTTCGTGGATGGTGATCTTTCTGATTGGGAACAGTGAACCTTCTTCTTAGGAGAACTGGATCCCCAGACCGCGAGCGAACAAGAGGGTGTTTAGGCCTCTCAATCTTGCCCACTGCTTCAGTTTTCTTTGGAGGACAACCAGCAGATGGCTTGCTGGTCTTCTTCGGGGATCCTGTGACTCCCGATTGAGTTGGAGAAGGCATCTTCACCAATCTCTTAGGGGAGCTCTGGAGGTTCCCCTTCTCCTCCTTTTTGGTCTCAGCAGTGGAAGGAGGGCTATGTACAAAGAGAAGGGAGACCTCCAGGACTGTTTTACCTATAGGGGGACAAAACTAATGTTCCATACTATGTAAATCTTGGAGAAGATTGTTGAAAAAAGGCTTCGAGAATAAACAGCAATAGGGGACGAACAGTTTAGTTTCATGCCTGGGAGAAGTACCACTGATGCAATTTTGCACTCCGACATGGTCTTTATAGATTTAGAGAATGCATATGATAGAGTCCCATGTCAGGAAGTCTGGAGATGTTTGAGGACCAGGGTAGTACCAGAAAAGTTTGTGAGAATTATCCAGGATATGTACGAGGGAGCTAGAACGAGAGTAAGAAGCAGTGTAGGGTTGAGTGGATAGATACCAGTTCGAGTTGGGTTGCATCAGCGGTCCTCACTGAATCCATACATATTCAACCTTGTGGTGAACACTGTGGTGCATGATGTTTGCTGATGATATTGTTTTGTATAGTACCAGCAGGATAGAATTAGAAGAGAGGCTGGAAAGCTTGAGAAAAATCTTGGAAGACAGAGGCCTAAAAATTAATAGAAAGGAAACCGAATACCTGTGCCTCAGAGGTGAGCGGAATGAATTGTTAGAGATGGATGGTACATGCTTAAAAACAGTGGATGGTTTCAAGTATTCAGGATCTTTGGTATCTACAGATGGCAACCTAAACACAGAGCTTACCCACAGAGTGCAGTCTGCCAGGATGAACTGGAAAAGAATGTCTGGCATCCTGTGTGACAAAAGACTTGGCATAAGGGTTAAGGGAAAAGCCAACAAGACAGCAGTGAGGCCAGCCATGTTGTATGGTGCAGAACTTGGGCAACATCAAAAGCACAATGTAATAAATTAGATGTTGCAGAGATAAAGATGCTAAGATGGACGAGTGGTGTCACTAGAATGGACCGCGTCAAAAATGAGAAAAAATAGAGAAAGAGTAAAAGTGACAGAAGTATCTAAGAAAGTACAGGGGAGAAGACTGATATGGTTTGGACACACTTCATGAAGAGATGAAAGCTATGTAGGGAGGAGAGTGATGGATATGACTGTGGATTGGACTAGAAATAGGGGGAGACCAAGGAAGTGGACAGACAATGTGCGAGAAGATCTGAATGAGAAGAAATTAGGGGCAGAAGATGTGTGAAATAGGATAAAGTGGAAAAGACTTGCCAGAAACATCGACCCTACTTGAAGCGGTATAAGATGATGAGGATCTATAGATCTTCTTCTCCTGCTTGAATGTGGGACACTCCTTGAAGATAAGAGCAAACACACCTGGACAGCTGATGCGCATAGGTGGTGGTGTGCAGTCAACACCAGCATGCTTGCACTTTTTGCGGGTTGTTGAACCTTGACGTTGCAATGGGGTGTGGACACACTTTTGACAGTTACAGCACCTCACTGGTGCTGGAATATAAGGACGAACAGTCAGTCGGTACATAGCTACTTTTATACTTCCTGGTATGGTCTTGGCGTCAAAGGTAATGATGACAGCGCCCGTATCAAGCAACTTGTCACCCATGTACCTCTCCAACCACTCCACGTTGGTTACACCCTGACGTACTAGGTATTGGATCATAGTATTATCGGAAGACTTAACCAAATCTCTGTGGAATATAACTCCCTTGCAGGAGTTCATGGATTGGTGCTTCTCGCTTTTGACCTCTACCTTTGCAACCAGGAATCGAAGAAGACGTTCATCACTTATATAATCCCCAGATACTGGAGTGTATCTTTTCCGTTTCTTTGCAAATTTTTAATGCCGTTTTTTGAAGGGTGTCATCCTTAGAAGGAGAGTTAAAAGAAAGAGGTTCTGTTTTTTGTTTCACAAGTACACAGGAAATATGAGGTCAACCTTCGGCAGAGCCTTGGGTAATGTCAAAGGCAAGGCTAGTTACTCCAACTCCAGATGACACCAGTATCTGGAAGGGGTTGCTTGGAACTAATCTCCCAGTAGACATACATCACCTCGCCACAGCCCGAAACTTGAGTTTGGGGGAGGGCGTAACCTCCATACTAACTTATTCTACCCGAAGCAGAGAGGTTGGCTAGACAGTAAGAGGAATGAAATTTAAGATGGTGAGAATAGAAGGGTACAAATGAAGAATAAAGAGCACAGACACCTCTCAGGCAACTCAGGGGACACCTTGTTACTCTGGCCATAAACCAAGGCCAATCCAGCATGAGTAATCCTGAGCTGGCACAACCCTTGGGATCAATAAGCACACAAGCCCCCACACCAATGTCAAGGTCAGTTTTTTGTTTTGTTTTTTTGCTAGTTGCTTTACGTTGCACTGACACAGATAGGTCTTATGGCGACGATGGGATGGGAAAGGCCTAGGAGTTGGAAGGAAACGGCCGTGGCCTTAATTAAGGTACAGCCCCAGCATTTGCCTGGTATGAAAATGGGAAACCACGGAAAAACATCTTCAGGGCTGCCGACAGTGGGGCTCGAACCCACGATCTCCCGGATGCAAGCTCACAGCCGCGCCTCTACGCGCACAGCCAACTCGCCCAGTCATAGTGTCCCTAGAGGATGGGGAGAAGAAAATACTATCATCTCTTTCCAGTAGTTTGTCCTCTCCTTTGAAGCATCAGAATTATCACAGTTGTTTTGTTTCTAGACTGTAGCATTAAATCAATGATTGACCACCTGTAATATTATATTATTATAGACCTAGGAGTGGAAAGGAAGCGGCCGTGGCCTTAATTAAGGTACAGCCTAGTGTGAAAATGGGAAACCATTCCATCTTCAGGAATGCCGACAGTGGGATTATAGACATCCTAACCCAACTTTCACCTCTACTGACATTTTTCTCTTGCTATTACGGGTAGGTCGTTTTGGGAGAGATAAAGAAGGAGTAGGTGTGGGGAAAATATAATCATGATTTGAGAGTTAACTCTTTAGCATCTACTAGTGGGAGGCTTCATGGTACTCTCGGCACAACATGCCTAAAACTAAATGTTTGAGTGTAAAATTGTGAGAAATTGTGCAGGAGTATAGAGTTTGTTTCAGTATGGATGAGACATCGCCTTTCTGCAAACTGTGCAAAGTTAAGGTAGAAGCTATAAAGTGCAGTACAGTACAACAATACTGCTGTACATGAAACACAAAACGTTGTTTGGCTTGAAATGCTGCATCACAGAACTGCCGACAATTCTAGTTTCATGACATTTCATCATTGGCCACTACAAGTAAGAAGTATGATTTCAAATTATATGTGCTTATATACCTCTAGAAGGTTAACAACCAGCTCATCAGAAATTTTCTGCAGATGTACACCAACTAGCACATCCTTAAAAGAGCAACACTTTGCAAATATTTTCTAGAAAGATGTTTTGAATAAGATAAGATTTTCAGTAACAGATAACAAGATCTTGGTTTCTACAGATGAAGCCACCTATGCTGAAGAGTAGTAATAGCAAATGATGGTGGTGTTTTAACAGAAGACTGACCATGAAATATACTTCTAATTTCTAGTGAAGGGTTAGCGAGGATTAATCACTAAATAAATGCTGTTGTATCTGGAAACACTATAAACTTGTCTTACAACTAAATATGCTAATATTTTCAAAAGTTGGATAAAAAGCACAAATCAACAACGTGAACATGCTGATATTACAAATAGTAATAACTTGCCTATTAAAGCAGTCACAATGATTCTGTAATTTCCCACATTCACCTCAATTTGGTGAAGTAAGAAGCCTGTTCAGAAAACAATCAAACCTTGAAAATAATATGCAAATCCGAAGCCTTAGCAGTTTCTGGCATGTGGTACTGTACAGAGGTATCCCTCCTAAGTATCTAGCCATCTGCTGCACATTTCTGAAACACTCATCATTCAGCAGCTGTTAGTTCACAAGTCTGTCACGAGCTCTTGTCAATTTGCTTATGCCAACGATCTGGCAATAATTACTCAGCATGTGGATGCTAATGCGATAGAGAGAACTTTAAATGCAGACTTGGATGTTCTGTGCACATACTTCAAAACGTGGTGCTTGAAATCAAGCCCTAGTAAAACAGAAACTTGCTTCTTCCATTTAAATAACTGGCAAGCGAATATCACCTAGAAAGTGTCACTTAATAAAAATCTTCTCCTTCATGATGTCAACCCCAAAATACCTCAGAGTTACTCTCGACTGAACACTATCATACAGGAAACAACCAACCTAGCAGCCAAATTAAGGACACGCAACAACATCACCTACAAACTTGCTGGCTCCACATGGAGAGCTTCTGCATCTTCTTTGTGTACTTCAGCTATGGCGCTGGTGTTTTCCACAGCTGAGTACTGTTCTTCAATTTGGACCAGCAGCTCTCATGCCAAAAAGCTGGACATGATCCTGAATAACACAATGCGTGTTGTAAGTGGCACAGTAAAATCTACTCCTCTTTTCTGGTTGCTGGTGTTCAGCCACATAGAACCTCCTAGAATCAGAAGATTGAATAACTTGGTTAGAAAATACAACAAGATATTGACCAATCCTGATCTCCACATCCATGAAGATGTTAACGTCAGATTCAGCTGCCTCAAATCAAGATCTCCTCTTAATCAAACAGCACAGGAACTTATTAGGAGGGATTTCAATCCAAAAACTGATTGGCAACAAGAGTGGAACAGCGTAGCTCTGACTCAATGGCAGACATTTTTCAATTATAAGAATCTTCCAGCTGGCTTTGATTTTCCCCGCAAGACATGGGTAGCCCTCAACAGAGTCCGTAGTAACCTGGGAGATGCAAATCCAGGATGTTTAAGTGGGGTATGAAATCTTCCCCAGCCTGTGACTGTGGTGCAGTTAAGCAAACTATCGGCCATATCGTCACCGAATGCGTTGGAAGGGAATTCGTTGGATCCATCCAGGACTTTGTGGTGGCTTCTACTGAGGCCTATGATGGCTACAGAATTTAGATCTAACTCTCTGAATCTTTTTGCTTGCATGATTGTTTTGCTATTTTAATGGGATATTTTGTAATTATGTATATAATATTAATTGTGCTTACTCTTCATGTATGCTGTTTTGTGTACATTACCATATGCTAATAATAATAATAATAATAATAATAATAATAATAATAATAATAATAATAATAATAATAAGTTCACAAGTTTGTTGAGTACGTGTTGCGACTGTCAGTATGTCTGAATATTTTGATCAGCATATCAATATTTGTTTCTGTTTCAGAGTGAAGAACACATTTACAGAGATGTGTCACATCATGAGCACAGTTTATGGTGAAAATGGTGAATCATTGGTATTACCTCAAAGTCTTGAGATGTTAGAGAAAATTTCAGAAAAAAATTACCCCTCTCGTGAAGAAACAACTCCTAGAGCTGATGTAGTTACAGTGATGCAGTTATATATAATAACACCATTACTATCACTGACTACAATTATATATAAACACAGCACGAATACACAACAACACTTAAAATATACATAATAATTTACTAACAACCTGTGAAGGTATGTCAATACGCATGTCTGATCTATGATAGCTGATCATCTGAACTTATAACTCACTAGCCGAACCGATCACATACAAAATACACACTAGTTTACAAAAGACCAACCAGTGCAATGTCAATAAAACATCAGTAACTCACTATCAACACATCACTCTATTAATCCATGATTGATATGCCAACACAACTCCATACCTCTCCTTCACCAACTCTATCACTCACTCAACATTCTTCATATATATACTGGCTAAGATTCTAGGTAATTCTGGTTTCATACACATAGTATTAATACAAGATAGCTAGAAGATTCTATAACATCATCAGAAAAGCCTAGGTGAGTACCTGCTCTAGAAACGTCTTCAATCAAGTTTGTCACTTTGGCACATACCTAACCTAAAGATATTTACAAACATCTAGAATATTATACAACATGTGGTACATGAAGGTTACTTTCATTTAAAAACACACACACACCAACCCTGGGGGATTTTTCTGAGCAATTTGGGAAACATGGACAGTCATTTACAGTGATAAACATCATGTAGCCTTAGCCTAACTTCCCATGAGTAATATACATAAAACCAGAAGTTTTGTGAATGTCTGAACACATCAAGGATTACAGAAAACATAGCCAAACCTATAATACATGAGCTATATAAACATGATTAAACTTAAATATGTAAGCTAGCCTATAACACATTAAAAGTTGTTTTCAGTCATAAACACATGTAACCTACCTTGCATCAGAGCTTGCAATGTAACGTGCCAGCTCATACACATCGCTATTGATTTGTGTATTTTTCATGCACACAACAACTGTACTTTGCCATCCACCCTAATCACCGGATCACTGGTAGATGATGATCTATTCCTCAAACTCAAATTCAACCTGATAGGACAACGATTTCAGTCGACTGAAGAGATCAAACTAAAATCGCAGGTGAAACTGTGCGTGGTCCCCGTCAACCAGGAATGCTTCAATAGTGGAAACAGCATTGAGAGCATTGTAATACTACGGGGAAAATACAAAATGTACACACATTTGAAATAATAATAATAATAATAATAATAATAATAATAATAATAATAATAATAATAATAATAATAATAATAATAATAATATCAGAAGTACTGAATTATGTAATTTAATAGAAGTGGCAGATATAAAATATCCCCAATTAATATTAGGAAGGACTAATATATTTGTAGAAGGTATCTCATTTTTGGGGCTGTAAAAAGATCTTGGACCTAATTTATCTAAAAGGAAATTTATTATGTTACACATATATTGTACTCAGAGTTGACCATACTTTTCTAATCTTGGCGAACAGGGGTACTGATGTAGTTTCCTCCATTTTTGGGCAGCTGTCTGTTTTTATCAGATGGTATTTGGCTGTGTTTTCTCAATCTGAACAATATCTGTTGTAAAATGTGTAATTGTTTGAGTGGCAGTTCTATTTGTACGAAACTAGAAGAAGAAAGTTCATCCAATAAATTTAATGAAGACAAAAATGGTTTATAAGGAACTAAAGAAATATGACGTTATGAAAAATGGAAACAGAAATTCAGGTTATGTTTGATGTACATTCAGAAAGTGATGACTTTGATGGGATGATAATAATAATAATAATAATAATAACAATATGATGATGATGAAGAAGAAAAGGAAGGAGGAGGAGAAGAAGAAGAAGAAGAAGAAGAAGAAGAAGCGATGCCATAAAATATAAATCAAGAACGGAAAGAATGTATGTTGTAGAACTCTCTTGTATTAACAGAAGAAGTATGCAAAATAATGCAAGTTTGTGTCCTAATGGTAGGATGTCCAATGAGAGTATTTGAGAAGCATTCCGCAAAGTTTTTCATGGAAGAACTAATTGGCAGTATAGTGCTGCAGACAAATGAAGAAACCCTGAGGCAGAAATAAAGCCAACGATTTCCCTAGAAATCCTTGCTTCTGCAGAAATAGTGATTTTGATGGGTATCCACCAAGAAAATACTATAGACATTGCTGAAATATAATCAGATTTGTTTAGAAGGAATGCAATCATAGGGACAATAACTTGTGAAAGCTTCTTTCAAATGAGTAAGATTAAAAGTTTTGATGGTAAAGCTACCAGATGTGCTCAAAAAACTTAAGACAAATTTGCTTCAATGCGAAAGATTTTTGAGTTACCAGTACTAAACAAGCAGTATTTGGAATGTTACAATCCCAGTACCTATAATGTTGATGAAATGTTGCCATTATTTATAGGTTGTTGTCCATTTAAAGAGTTTCTGAAAGAAAAACTGGGAAAATATGATATCCTAACTCGAATGCTGGCAGACTGTAAGCAGTGATATACCATTTCTACAGAAGTATATGCAGAGAAGACCAAAAACACTGAGCAATCAAAAAGACCACAATTTGTTGTAAAGAGATTAATACAGTCAATAACAAACAACAGACATAATGTAACAACTACTCGCTATTACACATTTGCTGATTTAGCTAAGAAGCTAGGAACAATCATCTGACTCTGGCTAACACCCTTCAGGCAAACAGAAAGCACATTCATGAGGAGCTAAAAACCACTGCTGGAAGGGAGCTCTATTCCAGAATCTTTTGCTTCAACAGGAAGACCAACAGTGGCTGTTGTTTTATACTTTTGCTGTCAACTTAGCAATTTCAGATGGTGTAAAGAAGAAGACAGAAGTCAACCTGCGCTGCCCATTTGCAAAGTGGGCCAAGTCCATTTTGATGGAAAGTTGGTAAATGAGGAAAAAAATTGATTTCTACTATCGCAGCTGATCTAAAATTGTAATTTTCTTTTACACAATAGCTAACAATTAAGCAGTTTAATTTGATGAAGCAGTGAAATCTGTAGTCAAAGGTTAGCTGAATATTTTTGTTTGAAATTTGCATTTAGCCTGTTTTACAGCCAAAGAATGGAATTAGCCTGTTTTGCAAATGCCTCGGTGGACATATTGGGCGAGGAATGGGCTGCAAAACCAGTCATGTCAGGAACATTCCAGTCTGCCTCTAGTAGGTTGGGAAGTATATGGGAAATTGAAATGGTGTACGGCTTTTAGTGCCGGGAGTGTCCGAGGATATGTTCGATCACCAGGTGCAGGTCTTGTGATTTGACGCCTGTACGCGGCCTGCACGTCATGATGATGAAAATGATGTTAAAAATGACACATACACCTAGACCCCATGGGCAGCAAAATTAACCGATGATGGTTAAAATTCCCGACCCTGCCAGGAATTGAACCCGAGACCCCTGTGACCACAGGCCAGCAAGCTAAGCCATGGAGCTGGACAGTATATGGAAAAAAATGTAATAACCAAATATTTTTGTTTAAAATGAAATGTTATTAACTGAAACTTTCTATTTTTTAATTTTATTCTGACACAGTTGCAAGCACATAGTATAGTCAAGTTCCCATGTTAAAATCGGAGTCACTTTAGGATTCCACAATAATTTAGCAAAACAAAAAGTGTTAACAAAAATAAGTCTCAAGCAACGTTGTCTGTATCGTTATAGTACATAAGTTCAAAATCAAAACCTTCAGCGTCATTTTCCTCATTTGGTGCTGTGTCTGACTGCAAGCTTTCTTGCTGCAAAAACACTTCAATGAAGAACTCTAATTTCTCCAGTTGAGGCCACGGTTCCCTATAGTGCATTTCCAGGAGCTTCTTGATGTCCTTTATTTTAGCTGGGTTCAATTTGACCCCCTTCAGAATCAGATCAGAAATGGTATCTTTTGGAAACATTTGCCTCTTTTTTTGTATGAGTTTTCGGCTCTCCATATTCAAAATTGTATTATGGCTCTCCCTACACAAGGGATGTCTTCTTATTTGCTGCTTTGGTGATGATGAATTTCTTAGCTCTTTGAAATCGGATGTGCCAGCTTCCCCGACTCTAGGTAACAACGTTGGCGAGTTGGTTCCAATTTCTTAGAGCACTTCACAATCTTCCTTAAACTTCTTCTCACCGGGCGAGTTGGCCGTGCGCGTAGAAGCGCGCGGCTGTGAGCTTGCATCCGGGAGATAGTAGGTTCGAATCCCACTATCGGCAGCCCTGAAAATGGTTTTCCCTGGTTTCCCATTTTCACACCAGGCAAATGCTGGGGCTGTACCTTAATTAAGGCCACGGCCGCTTCCTTCCAACTCCTAGGCCTTTCCTATCCCATCGTCGCCATAAGACCTATCTGTGTCGGTGCAACGTAAAGCCCCTAGCAAAAAAAAAAAAAAAAACTTCTTCTCCAAGTTTCTGAAGAGTCTGTCGCAGGGGATGAATGAATGGCCGACGATCAGGAACCAGATTTCTATCCTTTGGATGTGTAGTGCACAAGAAGCAATGCATCAGCATTCCAAACATAGCCACATATTTTTTCTGACCACCACATCCATCCAAAATCAATTGTATTTTGGCAATACCTTCCAAATCCACATGCACTAGTTGGTGATGTACAGCAGAAGTGATTTCATTGGAGACTTTAATGGACTCATTCTCTAATCAAATGTAGGACATAACATTTTCTGGGGTCTGAGTGCTCGTGGATGAACCCTGACAAAATGGTGAAAATGTACAAGTAATAGTAAGTGGCTTGGTCGGGAACCTTTGGAAGGACTAAATTCTTTTGGCAGTCATATAGATGAGCGTAAGTTCTCCATCATTTTCTTCCTCATGTTTTACTGCACTGGCATGGTGGGAGAAACATGTGCATATCTCCGTAACGCCAACTTAAACTTCTACAAACACAGCATTCACATTCGCATTTTATTTCCCGGAAAGAGTACCTTGACTACATGATGGAAAGATAGTCCGTTTTGTACCCACACCGCTTTCCTCTGACCATGTTTTCATTCGAACATAGCCCGTTTGGCAACCGCTGTGCAGTTGGCCCCTTTTGCTCCCTGAGCCAGGAGTCACTTGTTCCACTTTGCAGCCGCATGCATTTTTTAAAACACATTTAAAGGACTTTAAGCCGGATTTTCTGCCTCACAAATATCCCCTTGACAGCCAATAATAACTCTGCCTGATACTGCCAACAACTCTTCCTTTTCAAATTTTGGCATTTGGCCTGCTTTGCAAATGGGCAACTCACATGTACTAAAATAAAACTAAAAGAGCTGTGGACACCATTAATTAAATGGTGACGTCTACAGAACCATACCGCCATCAACATGTGTTCATGTTAATGTTTACTGGTTGATGCTACCCCAGAATGCCTGCGCGGAGACATAAAAATAGTTTGTTAGCCAGGTCATAGCATAATGCGGTCCTCCTACGTGCTCACTGTCCAAAATATAATTTTTCAAACAATTTCAATCAGAATAACATGCAAGAACTGATTCATTGTCATTAATATAAGCAAGTAATTCAATCTGACAAATGCCGGGTACCCATGCCCAGACATGCCAACTTTCAAAAGTGAATCAGGAGAAATTTGGCAGCGAATTGCGACGTATTACGACACATCACTGATGGCAGAACATGTACTAATTCATTATAATTCAATACATTAACAATTCTATTTGACCTACATATATATATATTTCATCATTTATATGTGAATACTAAATACTGGACATACCTGAACTGTAGGAACATGTGACTTCTCATCCTACAACATGGTGGTCACATTACGACTAATTGTTGTTCAACACACCAGTAGCTGACTTAGCCCTCTTCAGAAACTCGGAACTAAATTTTTGCTCAAAGCACTTGCCTCACTGAACTGATTTCAAGGTTAAAAGTTTCTCCAAAGTTTGTTCTGACAGCAAGGATCTGAACTGTGTTTTTGTTTTTGTGACTCTGCCAAAAAAACCTTTAACATTCTGCATTGCTATGTGGAATTGATAAAATAGCAAGCTTCACCATAGAGAGCCTGTAGCCAGGCTGAGTGGTTCAGATGGTGGAGCGCTGGCCTTCTAACCCCAGCTTGGCAGGTTCAATCCTGGCTCAGTCCGGTGGTATTTGAAGGTGCTCAAATACGACAGCCTTGTGTCGGTAGATTTACGGGCAAGTAAAAGAACTCCTGCGGGACTAAATTCCGGCACCTCGGCATCTCTGAAGACCATAAAAGTAGTTAATGGGACGTAAAGCAAATAACATTATTATTATTATTATTAGAGAGTCTGTCATACTGAAGTACACCATCAGCTGATTTCATCTGACCTACTAATGCCCAAAGAACATCAGTTCTTCCTTTTGCCAGGTCTGTATCTTCGAGCTGAAAGTTACAGAACTGGGAGTGCAGAATATCAGTTTCTTTATCCAAATATTCCATTTCACTAGTCAAAATGTTCAGACACTTCTTAATGAAAAACCTAAGGCTAGAAAATGATGCCTTACTTTATAGCAGAAATATTTGCAACTTCTACATTAATCAAAACTTCACCTTTGAATGGAAATTTGTGTACCATGTAGTCACATGATGAAGAGAAACACTTTCTAACAGACTTAAAGAATATGCACTTCAAAAATCAAAATCTCTTTATTTGCAAATGAGGTGTCTACCTCGGTGGCAAATGGTACACTAAAATACTTTATTGTCAAGCACTAAATATTAAATTAACAAGAGAAGAAAATTTTCCTATAATACAATATTATACAATTTACGCTAACAATTTTTTCTATTAAACACACAGCTCATCCTTAATAAATTTATATTGTTTACAAAATTCTACTTATAATATCTCCTGTACTACTTACAAATATAGTCAACTGATATACAGTATGTGGAATTACTTCAAATGATACTATACAACTGGTATAAGATTAAACTTTACATTGCATTTATTTACTTATTTTTAATTTTTTTTTTACCCATTCTGGAACCTAAGTAGCATAACGACCTGCTGCGACTTAACCAGAGCCCCTTTTGCCACCACTTTTCAGAGTTCCTGAAGGGCCTTCACAGCTACCGTAGCGGTCCCAGGGCCCTCGAAGTTCCCACTGTACTTCACCCCTACAGGCACTCCCCTACTTTGGCTGTCCAAACTCCTTGGACCAGGGGATGGAATTAATTTATTCACACACTTTTTTTTTTTAAATATATAATAACCTGCACTGGCCGAATGCCCTCTAACACTTCATTTATTTTCTCTGTTGCTGTTTATTCTCTTCTTGAATATCTGTACAGATTTTGGAAAAGGATCAAACACTACCCCTGGTAAACTGTTCCACTCCTTCACACCCTGCCCAATGAATGAAAATTTACCCCAATCGCTTCTGCTAAAATTCCTTCTAATTTTATATTTGTGGTCTATCCTGCCGATATAATTATTTTCCAACTGAAGCCTCTCACGGATATCTCCCCATTCTTCTTCTCCTGTATAGGCTCTATATAATCCTATAAGTCTAGTTTTCTCCCTTCTCTTACTTAAAGTTTTCCACCCAAGTTCCATTAACATTTCTGATTAACACTACTCTTTCTCCTGAAATCCCCTGTTACAAATCTTGCTGCTTTCCTCTGCACACTATCTATTTCTTTTAAGGTATTCTTGGTGAGCATCCCAAACACTGTTTGCATATTCCAATAATGGACGGACCATACTTGAGTAACTTTTTTCTTTTAATCCTTTAAGTAGCCTCATTATGACATGTAACGATCTGTATGCTTTCGCAACAATGTCATCAACATGACCCTTCCAGTGCAAATTACTTTCAAATCTCACACCTAAGTATTTGCACTTTGCCATCTTTTGGGATAACTACCTCATCCAAAGTATATTGAAATTCAGTTTTAAAGCTCCTGTTTGTACAAGTTGTAACAGTTGATTTGCCTTCATTAACCTTCAAATTGTTTTCTTCAACCCATTGTTGGATACTTTCAACATCCCTTTGTAATTCTGAACAATCCTCAATGTTATTTATTTCCCTATAAACAATTATGTCATCTGCATACAATCTTATTTTTGATGTTATATTGTTTCCTAAATCATTTGCGTATATTAAGAAAAGTAATGGACCGATTATACTACCCTGTGCAATTCCCTACCAAACTTTCTCTTCCTGCGATACATTATTTCCTACTTTGACTTTCTGAACCCTTGAATTTAGAAGTGTTTTTATCCAACGTGTAACCTTTACGTCCAATCCTATTTCCTCCAATTTCTTTAATAATATTCCATGTTCTACTCTATCAAAGGCTTTGGAAAGGTCTATGGCTATGCAATCTAACTGACCTCCTGAATCCAATTCATCTGATATGTCCTGCTGAAATCCCACCAGTTGTGCCTCACAAGAAAATTTGTTTCTAAATCTATACTGGCTCCTCATGAACCAATTTTTATCATCACATATTCCTCTGATGTACTTTGATATTAAACTCTCCAGTATTTTACAAACTATACTGGTCAGGCTGATTGGTCTGTAGTTCTCTGGTTTCCTCTTATCACCCTTTCCTTTATAAATGGGTATTATTATAGATTCCTCCATTCCTTAGGTATTACACTATTATTTATGACATAGTCAAAGAGAAATTTTAAATAAGGCACTATGTACCACCCCATTGTCTTTAATACCTCCCCAGTAATTTGATCACTTCCTGCTGCTTTTCCTTGCTGAAGCAGTTGGATTTCTCTGAAAATATCTTCATTTGTGAATGAGAAGCTTCTTGTTTCCCTCTGTGTCTCTCCCTCTCCATCTTCTGTTTCGGTTTCCAACTCCTAACAATCTTCTACTGAATCTCTGAATTCCCTACTAAATAGGTTTGCTTTTTCAGTATCTGTTAAATAGTGTTCACCCCCTTCTCCCACCATTGTAAGAATTTGGATTCCTTTTTCTTCTTGATTCCTGATATATAAATACAGCTTTTTCCATTTCCCTTTGTAGTCATTACCCTCTTGAAGTATGCCATTCATATAATTCACTTTTGCTTCCTTTTTCACTTTATTCAATTTACTCATTAGCTGTTTTCTAGTTTCTCTACTCTCCCTAACCTCTTTGATTTTCCTGTTTACTATTCTACATTTTCTTTTTAATTATTCCCCTTGTATAATAAACACAGTCCGAGGTCATTTTACCCTTCTTAACAGGTACAAATCTCTTCTCTCCTTCCCAAATGATTCCTATAAATTTAGCCCAAGGTGTATCCACATTACACCCTTCACTTATCCAACAACTGAATTGTGATTTAAGGCAAGGCCTAAATTCATCAACTTTAGTTTTTTCTGTACAATTTCTTGTCTTGTGTAACCCTCTTATTATTCCTTTTTGGTACGAGTCCTACATCCATTATTACAGCCTTATGGTCTCCTATTCCTTCAATTACCTCAGTTTTATCAACAATTTCCCATGGTTTAACCAAGAATTCATCTAGTAAGTTATTGAGACGAGTCAGTTCTTGTACTACTTTCCTCTCTCCCAAATTAACTTATTTGCCAGTTTCTGTTCATGGGCTTCACTTGCAGCACCATTCCATTCAACTTCAGGCAAATTTAGATCTCCCCCAATTATTACCATATCATTATTATTGTTTTTACGAGTATAATCTATTATTTTCTCAAATATTTCCATGTCTCTTTCCTCTCTTCCAGGCCTGTATGTTCCTATAATTCCCACCTCCTTCATATTATCACAGACTAATTTTATCCCTATTATTTCATCCCTTTCATCGGTAAACCATTCATGTGAACAATAAGTTTCCTTCACCAGAATAAACACCCCCTCCTCCCTTTTTATCTCCTCGGTCTCTACGATAGACTGTGTACCCTTCTGGAAATACTTCCCCATTACCCACCCCTTCTCTCAGCCACGATTCCACTCCTATCACCACATCAGTCTCATAAGATTCCATCAATGTACCGAATTTTAATTGTTTATTTACTACACTTTGACAGTTTAGCAAGAGCAATCTCAGACCCCCTTCCTCCCTAAAACTTGACTGTTGCAATTGGGTAACTTGAAATTCCTTACTTTCCTGAGTTTCATTTTCTAGTTGACTGAGCCAGCTTGAAGTACAGCTGGCTCTTTCTACTAGTTTTCCTGGTCAGTATTATAACTCAAGGGAGTTGCCTGTTTTACAGTACATATCTCAAGATTAATAAAATCTAGAACAATATTTGCTATGTTTCGTTTACCTGAACTCTTTAGATGGAGGCCATGTTTTGTATAACAGTATCTCTCAAAACTGCTGCATTCAATAACCTGAGTATTCCGAAAATGTTTACAAATTTTAACAATATCTGTATTGACCTTGTCCACTTCAATGTTCACACATGAGTCTCTACAAAAATCATGCCTGTGGGGCACGTTCACTACAAAGACGTTAGTGTGGGTCAGCTTGCCTAGTGTATGTTTAAGTTGTGATCTTATATACTTGGCGTCATCGTGAGCTACATCGTTCGTCCCACCGATGATACGCACTGCATCGCCGCTCCCGAAGTTCCTGCTTACTTCTTCTACGTTTTCCAGGACACTGCTGATAGAAGCTCCTGGATATATTTCTCCGGTTGCTGCTGTATTCTCGTCGTTTATCACTCCCGCAATTCCCCTTCCTTGGCTATCACCAAACACAGCTACCTTTGCTGATTTAGGCCTAACTGGGTCTTGAATCTGAAATCTAGGCCTAAATTTTAACCTCGGCACAGCAACGGCAGCGGATCGCGATGATTTGGTTTCACGCGCGCGATCACTTTCTTCCAGAATTAAATTATTTAGGGCAGAAAACCTATTTCTGATGTTAATTTCCGGAAATTCAGTTGTAGATTTCTTCTTAGCCGGCCATCTATGAACTACTTGACACCACATGCTCGAGTTTGTTACTGGTACTGGTATATCACTCGAAGAATGGTCAGTCCCAAATTCTAGCGATCGCAGTCTTTCTTTTAATTCTTGATTTTCAATTTTAAGAGCCTCATTGTCCTTTTGTAGAATGTTTATAATTTCTAATGCACTTTTGTATTCCTCATCGATTGTTTTCGGTGCTTCATCGTCAACGCCGTCGCCAACTACAACATTCCGAACACACTGTTCACAAATCCAGTCAACATTTTCATTAGTTTTTACGTCTCTTGGGCAATTTCCGCACTAATAATGCCACCATCGACCACATGAATCACACAACATTCCATTTTTCACTAATCTTTGACATTTTCTGCACTTTTCGTCACATTTTACTTTTCCTCAACCTCAAGGTGTTCACTAAAACAAACGCAGAGTTCCCTATCATCAGATCACAATCATCCCTTTGATTTGCTGGAGTATGATAATCTACATCAAGGAGAGAGGAGGAGCTTTTAATAATGTGTGGTTTCACAAACCTTGCCATCACGTTCAATAGTTCCTCCAAAACTGACCTCAATAAGTGGATGTGCGGCACACTTGACTGAAGAGCTACATTTGGATTCTCAAAGATATCCATAAAACTTGAGAGAAAAAAGGCAAAAAGATTTATGTAAATTTGATGAAAGGAACATGAACAGTCGTTCTTCACATGACAATGCATGGCTCTTAGAGTCATCAGTAGTTTCATTTTTTTTTTTTTAGTGAAACTGATGACTGGGTTTTCCTTTTAACTGAGGAGTGAGGTGAAATGTTATGACAATCCTTCACCTTTTCAGACACACAAGACACATCTGCATTTAAACTGTGTTTAGGAATTTTGTACGTCTTCAAAGTTCCCATCTGAGAATCCTTACTCACAAGTTCGCTTCTGAATAAAGTAACCAAAGGGTCCCACTGCAGCAAAATCCTATCTAAACACCTTCTTAGTGATAACCATTGAGTAGGCACATGCTTAAGAATTTTCCTGATCTTTGTGTTGTGTAAAGTCTGAAATTCTCTGAACTTTTCTTTCCTCTTTGCACTCCTTTCCAGATAATAAAATATATAAATTGTACTTTCATTTACATTTAAGGGCAAACATGCCACATCCTTCTCTGCACCGAGATTTATTAGGTGACAAGAGCAACCTACGATGATTATGTTACTATTTTCCCGCTACAAACATCCTGCCACACCATTCCTTAATCCTACCATTACTGGAGCATTATCAGTACCAAGAGCTAGACAGGTTTTTTTTTTTAATGGAATGCAGAATTCTCAAAAAGTTGAGAGCAAAAGATTGGCAATGTTAGCTCCAGTAGCATCCCCTTTTAAATTAGGCACAGAGAGTAGACAACAGTGAATTTCATTGAGTTCAGGCCTAAAAAATATTACAACAATGGGATATATTTTCAAGTCGCTTTTATTGCTACTATCGGTAGCAACAGAAAATGCATTCACCTGCAAATATGATACAATTTTCGCCCTTTCTTCCATGTGCATTTCTGTAATGATAGCCGCTGTTTTCGTTCTAGCACACCCATATCGTTCAGCAATTTCCGAATCAGGAAACATTTTGCGAAACAAAGGTCCCGCGTGATCGGCACAATTTACAGGCAGGTTATGTTCTACTATACATGACGTAAATAACGCAGCATTCGTTACAGGATTTACATCTTGGCTTTTACATGAAGAGTTCAGTTTCTGGTTTCTTTCTACACACTCGACACTCTCCTTATGTTTTTTCGTTTGCATATGCTTGAGTATATCACACTTCCCGCCATGAGCAACTGAAAAAAATCACACCTACAAATAGTACAGAATGTGAACGCTGGTCCCTTTCTGGATTCACTCAAACACAGAAACTCTTCCCTATAAGCACTTTTAAACACTGCATCATATTTCTTTTTTGACATTTTGGCCAAAACGAATATTAAGACACAACACTAGCACTTCTGCAGGTCTTGGCCTGGGTAGAACGACTATGGTGTGCTACATCTGAGGTTAGGTTACTCCAAAGAGAATGTTACTCGCTTGATTCGCTTGTAAAGAGAATGACTGTATTATAGACCAAAGAGGAGCGCATGACTGGCCACCGTGCCCCGTACTGCAGTCTTGTATCATTCTTAGAACTACTATCGACCAGCCATACTCAGCCATATATCGATGGAACTGGGAAATCCGCGGGAGTTTAAAATAATACGAAAATTACTGATACTGCTCTGAAAATCGGGAGATCGGTCGCAGCGATCGGGAGGAATGATGAAAAATAGGGAGCGGGAGACTTCACATGTCTGCATGCCCTCATGCTTCACCTGCCATGTTGAATCTGTAGCCTCTATGATATCGTCTGTTCACACCGTATTGGATCTTTAACCACAATGACATTGTCCGTTCGCGAAGGCTCGATGGAAACTTTAACTCCATTCACCTCCACAGAATTGGTATGGAATGTGGTAAACGGATACATTGCGCTTAATAATAAAACTAATAGAAGTCAGAATATTAACCATACTCTGGTGAGTGTAACAGCTGTAATGTGACGTGCTTCTAGTCACGTGGTGACGGAAGAACTGAGATTCTGGGAATCGGATTGTCTATACAATGTGACTGTCGATCGTCTCGTCATTAATCCAAATGATATGAGCAACAGTGAAAAAGAGGAGAGGGGGAGGGGCAGCACGGGGTGGGGAGGGGAATCCTACTTGGAAGGAGTTCGTCCTTTATCAGATTCTAATTAGGTAAAGTGCTTTTTTAAATTGCCTTTCATATTGCCTTTCCAAAACTATATTTCCCTACTAGAATTTAATTTAATTGAAATATTAAATACCAAAAGTGTGAATTTCCTTGTATGTGCTGCTGTGAATGATTTATTACATATTTACATTTTGGGCATAACCTCAAATCCGTCAACCTTCCATAATTTATTTCTTTTCTGAGGTGCTAAATATCTAGAAGGGATGTCATTCGCTTGTAGTTTATTCTTTGTGGACAGTGAATATGATTTGCTTCGTATCCATATCATCATTGCATTTCATCTACATGTTGACATCAGTGGTATCCGGCAACAGTCTGATATAACCGTGGCAATCACGCAAGGTAATGACTGCCATGTGCCCGGAAGTACTGTAGTTTGGTCATTGCCCAATCAACGTGAAGGCCGCAGATGGATACATGATGTTCTTCGTTTACTTCAGTTCCAGTTTTCTCAATGATGGCAGAATAGGTGAAACATGAAGATGGCTGCAGTCTGTATTTTATACACTAACTGAAATAACTGGAATAAATTCTTACACACTTTTTCTTCTCAACTTTCCTGATTGGAATGTGAAAAAGAACAATCAACGTACATTGTTTCCATAATATATCAAATCACAAGCAGAAAAACATGCTAAGAACTTGGCTGGTTTTGCAGCGAACGTGAGAGGAGCATTGGAAAATATAATGAAAAGATAGCTGCTGGACAACCAATTTCATCAAGGTCAACCTTCAACTTCAAAGGTACTATATTTGTTGCAAGAATGTTCGCTCCAAACACATGATGCCAAACAAATTAGGAAAGAGGCCATCTTGCACTCCAACTGTAATTAATTTGTTTGTATAGAGCAAAGGAAAGAAACATATCTTTAAGATTACCGTTAAATGATTAAGGATATACCTGGAGGACATGATATTCCATGGACTGGAAATATCTTAGCACTTAAAAGCATCCTAGGAGGTTTTTTCCTTTTTTTTTTTTTTGCACAAAGGTCTGAAGTGTGATGTTTAGTCATCCTTAACTGAAGCCTTGCTATGAAATAATTTTTTGCTGACAATCATTTTTATGAGTTTTACAGTGTGTTAAAATTCCAACATTTAAATCATTTGCCTGGTGATTGCAGGATTCCTCATGCAGAGTAATCTAAGGCAAGGGGAAGTGTGAAGCTTGGCCAGTGAATGTTCCCCCCCTTATACATGAATCCTCTATGTCGTTTGTGGAAATCATACCGATCACTTTAAAATGAAAAATGGGAATGTCAATAATAAAAACCATGCAATACCATGGAGTTACTAATAAGGATTATGGACGTATGGACCTGACCAAAATGCACCGAGTGGAAATCGATCTGAAGAATATAATGAAAGGTGTAAAAAGAATTACATTTGTTTTTCAAAAGAAATGACATTGTTTTCTGAACATTACAGATCAGTTATAACTTTATAGACTCAGGAGATTGTAGGTTCGAATCCCACTGTTGGTAGTCCTGAAGTTGTTTTCCATGATTTTCCATTTTCACGCCAGGCAAATGTTGGGGATGAAATTTTGGATCATTTAAAAAATATATTTAATTTAATCACCTGGATTTGTAGGGAACAATGTACCGCACATGTCAGGTTTTCTGGGACTTACACAAGACACAAGCTTCAAGAAGTTTCCAAGGACAAGACAACAAGCACAAAATTAAAAATTTAAATTCGATTGGTTTAAATAATACCGATATAAATGGACCGTTGTTGGACATTATAAATTTTCCAGCCAACTCATTCCTGGTTGCCAGTGTTTCACCCCAATGTGCTAAGTTGGGCTCATTGGTATTATAAATTTACTCATTCGGGACAAATATTTCAGGTACCCTATGGGAATCGACATCTACATATATAATCTGATGGCTAGGAAGGAATCAATTTTTGGTACTGAGACGAAGTCTCTCATAGTGCATTGGCAATGCCGGTGGGTTCAAGTAGCCTACGCAGTGGCCTCCACAGTATGCACACTAGCCATGTGTCTTGGTGGGTGTGCTATTTACCAACTGATGAGCCCAACTTAGTAAACTGGGGCGAAACGCTGGCAACCAGGAATGAGTTAGCTAAAAAAAATGTCCAATAACGGACCATTTATATTGGTGTTATAAATTTACTCATTCGGGACAAATATTTGAGATTCCCTATGGGAATCAACATCTATATCAGATTTAAATAAATCGAAAGGTAACTCCTGTGCGGTCATTGATCATTAATTTTGCTGTGCTGTTTCCTGTCGCACCACCAGCGTGGGCTACCTTCGGGAATTACGCCTTACTTCATATAAGTGACTGACCTTCTACTTCTTCTAGATTTTACGTTTAAAAATCGCACAGTGCCAATCCCCATTATCTTATTTTGCCTCTTCAACTGTTTTTGTGAAAGACTCATTCTTTAATTTCTTAATTACCTATGCATTGTTTTTGCATTTTATTCGGCTGATGATGACCCAGATTGGGGTCAAAACCAGTACCGCTTCCACTTAATTAAATAGAAATGTAACACTACATTTCTTATTTATTTGTATTGAATAGTTTGAACTGCGTTATTTGTTATTTCAATTTAATTGTGATACAGTTCAATACAGAACATCACGAAATTTTTATCTTTAAACTCGGGAAGTGTGTCGCAGAGTAGCTTTGGGGGCATGCAGAGTGGATGTGTTGTCCGGGAACTCACTCCGTGGGGAGCTCTGGTTTTATTGGGGTAAGCAATCTTAAATTTCCTAACGTAACAATGTAATTTAACTTCATTTTATATCTTAATTTGCCGCAGGAGTTTACCCATCGATCTTTCCACCAGAGATCAATTGTACTTTACGATGGTGTAAAGAGGTTGTAACCGCTAGACGGATCACATTCTTTACCCGATACCTCCATTTTCTTACTCGTCGTTGGGCAGCCTAGTTTGACGAAATGGAGTCGCTCAGCGGATACCTCAGGGTTTACTTATGGCAAGTAAGACATGTAATCTTACTGTAGAATTCGCTTTACGTGAGTTCAAGAGAATTCCAACTCACGGGCGACACCTATCGTTACTCACGACATAATAATAATCATCGCTGACAACCTTATCAGAATATTTACTTCGAGAGAACTTACCATGGTTAAATGAACACTTAATTACACGGTACCTTTCTTAGCCATTAGTTAACTTACAAACTAGACAGTAATTAAAGAATTCATGACACCAGCCATTATAGAAAAATAACAAGATATTTATTAATAAAATATTAAATCATTAAATTACCATATAAAGTGACGCGTTATTTAAAAATCGACTGAAAATAAGTGTGAGAATGAGTCAGCGCTGGCTCGTATAATAAAACGAAAAATAATATTCGGTATTTTAAATTATTAAAATGATCAGTTCCTTTGTGAAGTAGAAATTAAATATTACACACTTACAATAGATCACTGGACACATCTGAGGTCCACCTCGGAATTGGAATGTAAGTATAACATCGACACAATTAACCCGTTCCGATAGTTCACTTTCTTTAGTCTGATTAAACCAGTCTCACTTGGATACATTATCCAGCCGAAATGCATCTCAAATACACTAACAAGTTAAGTCTGAATAAATTGGAAAACATTTAAGTAGATCTGAATAAATTAAAGGAAATCAAAAATAGATCTAAGTAAATTAAGCTATTTTTGAGTAAAATCCGAAATCATGATTTTGTTGCAACGATCTCGTTGTGCGTGGATAACT
Organism: Anabrus simplex; assembly: GCF_040414725.1. Taxonomy (NCBI): domain Eukaryota; kingdom Metazoa; phylum Arthropoda; class Insecta; order Orthoptera; family Tettigoniidae; genus Anabrus; species Anabrus simplex. The sequence continues at coordinate 485,273,773 of NC_090265.1, forward strand.
ACTTACGAACTATGGCATTCTTTCCTAGTGCCTGGTAAATACGGCTCCTACACTAGCCTTTCCCTAGCTGAAGTTCGTTACAGAAATATACATTCTAACGGAGGATATTAATCGATCTAGCTATCTATCTAATTTCAACATAATCTTTGGTTGTCTTACACATGTCCTTTTAGGTTCAATGTCCCTTTCTATAGTTATATTCCAATAACATTCAACTACAATGCAAGCTACTTTTCTCTTATGCAGTTACTACGAGGCGCTATGCCGCGAGGTTTAGAAAACATTATCTTATATACATTGGTGTGTCGAAATGCATCTGGTTAACTACAACTATTCAAAGTATCGTAGTATTCTGATGTTCATTATAAATCATCTACACTGACATATGATAACGTCACGAGCATACATCTATACTAGTAAATCCATTTCGTACCTTGACTTGTGTAACTCCAGCGGTGTGGGCACTCTTACGCAAATAAATCATAAAATAAACTTGTAGTGTGGCATAACTTAACTTGCAGGTACTCGATGGTCCTGCATCGCGTAAAACCATCTCATATCACTATATATATATATATATATATAACTCGAAACTTTCATCCAATTACCATAATCATATTCTTATTACAACATCAATCTAATATTAACACCGTAGCCTCCATAATAATATATCGCGTTCCCAACATCACGACTACGTCTAAATACCACACTGTTTCTTAATAACATTTACAAATCGCAGATTCTCATAACCTACGGACGAGTTCAATGCCCTTTCTATGAATCAAACAATGCGTAATTCCATTTGTTTCTTTCTATACCGCGCACAATCATTCGTGACGTCAACTTTAAGTATTACTTCAATGAAATCTCTATAATCTCCCAGTATGTCACTTAAAATCAGCTGTTTCACATTTCTCTTCAAACCTCACACTTCATACAAGTATTCTGGTTGATATAGCATACACTATTGCTATATTACTAAATCGTAACTACGAACTTAATTATCTCACACATCGTTGGTAATCCTCACTTGCATTGACATATTTATCGGTCTACAATTAGCCCATCAGCACATACCTAAGGCACATGTGTAGGCAAACCAAAAAAATTATGTGATTAAATATTGTGAATGACTTAGCTCGCTCATGGTTGTCCCTGGTCCAGCTGTTCCGTTCCCATTGGATGTAGCTGGGTCTTCGGTTCGGTCACGGGTTAGACATCTGGTACGTCATCCGCTCCTTCGTTCTGGAAGTACTATCTGGATTCCCGTTGCCTTCCTTCGTCATGGCTCGGTCGGATGGTTACCCGTTGCCTTCCTCGTCATTGCCTGGTCGTAAGGTAAGATGAATTGTTCCCAGGTCGGTCCATCATGTGAATTTAGCACATCATCTTGATCATCTTCATGTCAGTCTCAAAGTTGAAGATTATATTGCAGTATACAGCCATTTTACTATACTTCACGACGTCTTTAATCCTTAATTTTATTTATTTTTATTTCTCTCCGAAGCTCTCCGATGTCTCCGCAGTTTCGTATATAACGAATTCAGTACGTCTATTTTCGTCTGAACTGCTTTTGAATCCTGACGTAAACTTATTCTTTCTTCTTATTCAATCGTTGAAATATTTCTTTTCTTATGCGCGATCCTTTGCTTCTCCTAAAGAATTATTCCGCTGACGGTGATTGCATCCGCTCTCGATGTCGTGAAAATTCAGGATGAAGACTTTTTAATAATAATGTTTTTTCTATTTTTTTGAAAACAATACTGTAGACCGTCCACTGTCCCTTTTACTCGAATACTTGACCATTCCATGACATATATGGCCCTCTGAGTCATCATAACAGGTGACTATTCCTTGCTTGATATAGATTACATGGCCCATACCTTCGGTCGGCGCCATTTTGTAATCTGTCGTGGACGTGCGAACGGGCACAAGGTTTTACATCCATCTTCAAGTTTGCACGAGGCAAGCTCTTCTAACAGTTTTTGTACCTTCAAATTTAATTTTTCTCTACGCTTGACATCAGTAATTCTGTTTTATTTTAAATCGTTTTCCTATGACATGGGTGGTGGTGGTGGTGGTTTTTTTTTTTTTTTTTTTTTTTTTTTTTTTTGAAGGAGGTCGCTTCACATTTTCAACTTGCAATTTTCTTTGAATATCTACCCATTCTGTGTAGTCGTCCCATTCGCTTTCACACCTAAACTTCAAAAATCCTTCAACATGGCCTTGTCGTTCTCTATATGCGATTTTCTATTTTACGCAATAAAAATATCACACGAGAACACTTTTACATATTTCTAAAACTACTTTATTCCACTACGAAACTCATCCTGTCAGAAGAAGAAAACATTCAGTGCCTCTCTCAGAATACCAAAAAAACAATCGCTCTCTAAAACAATCTACATAGAATTTATATATGTTTTACATCAGAGATCTAATGGTGCTGTTCCTTGACGCCATATTGGAAGTCTGTGTGTCCGTCCGTCCGTTGCTATGTTAACCAGGTTAAGCATATGCACGTTATACGTCCATGGACACGAAACATAAATATAATAACATAATACTTTCGTCTCATCGTAAAACTTCAAAATACGAGTATTGAAGGTTTTATCCTAATTAGGATACCTGTCCTATGACAGCCTTTGTCCTATACTTTGTTTCTGTACACCTTATTGGCATAAATATAGAATGTAAAACAAATAAGGAAAAGCGAGTTCAAGAGGAAAGGGGTACGCGGGAAGGATAGGGGGTTATAAATAATGTGTACTCTTTTCCACACCACCCAGATGAATTGTCACACCATGAACAGCGATATTCTTTTCACGAGGTGGACGAGTCGTGGGCCTCCCTGTTCCTTGAGGAGTATTCATCGTACTCGAAATATATAAATACAATGATTGTACATAATCAGTATTTAAAATACAGTTAGATACTTACTAATGGCCACAAAACAGAAACAGAAATAGAATGTCACTCACACTGAACTGCTTGCAACAACATCTAACTCAGAAGAGAGAGGTTTGGCAACTCCACGCAAGAAGAGATGGCCAGAAGATTTATCTCCATGGCAACAGCAGTCGCCCTACCCTCGTTTCCATGGCAACCATACACCCCACTCCCTTTATCCCGCCCCGGCAGGCAGTAAACGGATCTCCCACTAAGAACCGTCAGAAAATCAACTTTAGATATTAGAGGTACAGTGTTCTTTATTTCCGTTTCTTTGGTGTTTTTTATAATAAATAGGTATTAACTACATTATATTTGTCCAAGTTTTGGCCACAAAAGTCATTCGATCCATAACCTTGTAAGGTTCCTTTCGCAGTCCACATCCTGCCGTTCATTGGCATGTATTTTTACTTTGTTTAAGTTTGATGCTGCGATGTGTTTTTAAGATTTTTTTTTCATGTTTCAAGTTTTTTCTTTTATAATTGTTATGTTAAACACCCTATCACCGCTACATTGGTAGCAGAGCGTGAATTTTGTGAACTTAAAAAAGGGTAATTTACTTAATGCAAGTTCATTTTAAAAGATGTAATTACCATGTGTGCAAACCTAATCTTTGTTTTCTTGTGACTATTTTCATGACTGTTGCTTGCTCCAATATTCACATCCCAAGAAAGCTGCCTATAATCTCCATATAAGGCATTTGAATGTGTATTGCATGTTATCCATGATGTGGAATCCTTGTTTGGCTGTTTCCAATCTATAATTACCTTGATGTTGGAGGAGGTAAATCACTGTCCATGACATTTTATTTCTGTTTATTTTTTTGTCAATTTATGTTTGCCTGTGATAAGCTTTCGGCTAACCGAGTGAATAGTTTAGAGCTATATTATTACATTGTGTGCACCGTGTTCTAAAGGTCTTCTGTGATAAATTTCTATATCTCATTGATTTAAAGTTTCTCGATCCATGTATGTTGCATTACCACCTGGTGCTTTAGGCTGTCATTGAACCGTGCTGTAAGTTTTGTACTTCCCCACGTTACTTCACGCCTGTTATCTTTCTACCAGATGGTGTACATATCTGTTGGAAGATAGTTGAGTGCCTGACTTGCTTCGAGGTTTTGTGCGCTATTCCATCCTCCAATTATTTTGTCATATTCTTCTTTTTCTTCTTCCAGATCACGTAATTTTAAATTTTATTTCTGTCGTACCCGTTATCATGTACGTGATGTCAGTAAGTAATAAATTGGAGGTTAACCTTCGTAATTTATTCCATAATATTTTCGAGTGTAAATCGGGTGTTTTGTTAAATTATGTTGTGAATTGCCTATTTCGTTTCTAATCATCTGCTGTGTACTGTAAGTACATTTCATTTTAGGTTATTGTATTCATTTAAATTTTGGCTCAGTGTTATGTCTAAATCTCTGATCATCAACCTTGTAATATTACATGTGTTGTACTGTATTTCGGTCTTCTACTGTACCTTGGTTCGATTCTGAGTAAGTATGGAGTTGTCTATGGCATTCCTAGTCAGTTGCTAAACTGGTAAATCAGATAGGGGATTACCTAGTCAGTTGCTAAATTGTTAAATCAGATAGGGAATTATGGGGTCTCTTAATCTGCCCAAACATTTTCCTAGATCATCTGTTGAGCTTTTCAACTGTGCAATTAACCATTTCTTTGTCATTTATATTTTCTTTTTCTCCTGTATATTCCTGTATGTGGTAGGAAGGGTGTCTATGAGGACTTTGGACAGTCCCATAGCATAAAATGATGCTCACCATATTATAAAACCAGATGATGCTGAGGCCGTAATGGCAATTTTGACGGGTTATGGGTGTGCACCCCTGCTCATGACACGTATTTGAAGTCTAACATTCATCTGATATGAGATTCTTTTGCAATCATTTTCCTTGGTATTAGATGGTTAGATGTAGGATCTTGTCCTTCATTTATCATTGTGAACTCTATTGTGCTAGGAGGGTTTTCATAAAAAGTTTGGTTTCTTTATCATTTCTCTGAGCTATTTATTCATTTACGTCACAGGCTATTAATTTGTCCTTCATAGCTATTATAAAATAACTGTAATATGTGTGGTACATTTTCAGATGTTATGGTCTTCAGTAAAAGATCTTTAATTAAATAATCTTTAATTTCTCTGTCTTTATTTTAATTTTCATGGTTCTTATTTTTATTTAATCAGTTTCTGGTTGCCGTATCTTCTAAAATGAATTTACTCAGTTTGATAGATTATGGGGTCTTTCAGGCTGAGTAACGTACCGAGTCTTGTCATATCTGTCCAGCCATATCCTTGTAAATATGTAAATAAGGTGATGTAATTTATTTATCCTGGATGCCTTAGGAGGGCAAGAGAATTGAGTCATACGACTTAAGGTGCTGAGAGTTTATCGCCCTCGTAGGAGTATAATACTGGTCCTTAGTGTACTCTTATGTGGTGTGATGAAGTCAAGTAGTATTGCAGGTTATATTTTGCCTTTTTCTTCTGTTGGTACTTCTTGATTTGGGGTCATATCACTGGAGTGATTCTGTGAATTTGTTATGTCCAAGTATTATTGTTTGTTAGAGAATAGAGAGGCATGGTGATTGTGGTTTGTCATGTTGTCATAGGATATAAACTTCATGGTTTTGATCCATACTGAATTGTGATCACAATAATAATAATAATAATAATAATAATAAAAAATAATGTCGTAATGGTCCACCTTTTCAATACTATAACATACAATATTGTTTAATTACATTACTAAACTAGGGACCAGTTTCAGCCTTGGCTGGCCATCTTCAGCCTTAATGTAATACATCTAATAACTAAACAAATGTACAAACACGCAATTGACATAAAAACAAATGTAAAAAATACAATTGATATTAAAATCTGGGATGAACTATATGTAAAAATTGAAAATTAAATAAATTAGGCTATAAATTTTTAGCATCTGGAGTATGCTGATCATCCAGACTCTTTTTTGCATTAATATTCATAGAAATGTTAGTTCCATCACTGCTAATCATTACAATTTCAATTGCAAAACGGGAACTGGTAAATGTTGATTCTGTAGTCAGATCATCAATTACCAAATCTACTTGAGTGGTGTTAGCAGTACGCAAGCCACTGGACACCACTGTAAATAACCACCAGCTGACGAAGAACTGCTAGATGGTGTTTCCACATCAATTAACGTAAATAAAATGAAATATTCCTGTAGTGCTTGTTAAAATTATACTGAAATGTTGTTGGTCTCTAGGTATGCTGAACCACCATTGGAACCCCATCATAATCAACATCTCCCATTTCCAGCTTCCTGGGTCGGGTTGTGAATCAAGGACCTCCATTTGCTGCCTGTCTCTCCACCACTCTTCTCCATTTTAAAGTTTTCCACCCCTCTTCTCTATGCACTCCCACACTGAATCTGTCCACTTCTTTCGGGGTCTTCCTCGTAGTCTCTTTCCTGTTAACTTCTCTCAAAAAGTTTTTTTGGCACTCTCTTTTCTCTCATTCTCATCATATGCCCGTACTACTTTAGCTTTGTTGTTTCTGTCCGTCTTGAATTTTCAAGATTCCTGTCCTATTCCTTATCTCTTCATTTCTAATTCTATCCTTTCTGGTCTTGCCCTCGATACCTCTTAGGAATTTCATCTCCACTGCCTGTATTCTACTCTCCTCTTCTTTTGTTGTAGTCCAGGATCCAGCTGCATAGGTTAGTACGGGTTCATAACAGGTTGAATGTAATACTTTCTTATATTTCTTCAGGACATCTTGGTTGCACAAAATACCCCTTACACTCTGGTAGAAGCTGTTTACTTGTATTCTTTCTTCCAATTTCATCAATAATCCTTCCATCTTCTTTGATCACACTTACCATTCAGTTTTATCTTATCTCTTTCTTCCTTCCTTCCCCTTGTCATCACTATTGTTTTACTTTTCTCTGTGCTTAATTTCATCCCAAATTGTTCTATCTCTTAATTCCACACATCTACTTGTTTTTGCACTTCCATTTCATCCTCACCCCATATATCCAATTAACGTTCACATACAGACATTACAAAACATGTTCCCTTAATTTTTTTGAACTGTGTATATTAATATGAGTTTATTTAATGTAAGAACACGTAATTAATAGTATATAATTTATTACTACGTGTATATATGCTGTATAATCCACTGCAATATTGTGCAACACACTGTGATAAGTCCAGAACAATGCTATGCACGACTAGAATTATGCAGAAACTTCCTTGTATTGTAAATAGACTATTGAAGACCCTCAAATTTACGAGAAACCATGTTATGTCATAATCTTCTATAAGCCTGGCCAGGCAACGTATATAGAGAGGCAGTCTTGAGGGTAGAGTAGAGTTGTTTTAACGAGACTTGTGTGGATTACAATATTTGAAATTAAGAGGGTTCCTCCTATTCAATACAAAGATGTTTATTAACGTGAAAGAATCACATATCGTTCACATGCGGTACTAGTTTCGGCACCAAATATGTGCCATCATCAGCCACAAAGTCAAATCGGGCAAACACAATAAAACCTTAAAACAACTTTAAACACACTATAACACTTGCACAGATGAATATACAATTAAATATGGTACATGATGAAGTTGCATTTCATTTTAAAATCCGTTAAAATGATGACTCCGTTGTTGTATACCCATGACGGTTTGTCCAGCTGGTATATATCTTTAGTTTTCTAAAACTGTTAAATTATGCTGTGGAGTTTAATGTCATATGAAGTTGACACTACATGTGTTCTGTAGTTTGGTTCCGAAAAATAAACGTAAACATGAACTTGGTTAGATCCAAAGGATTAATTCCCACTTCAATATGGGTTAAGGAACCTGGGGAAGACATTAAAAGTCAAATCAGGCAAAAGATCGGAAGGAAAGATCAAAAAGAAAAGTCTAGAAAAACCGAGATAATACTAGAAACGAACTCATCTTGAGCAGCCTGAGTGATCGGCGGACGGAACTGGACTGATAGATGCGATTATAAGGTTAAGGGGCGAGGCGGAAGGGAGGAGAGGGGAGGGCTAGAGGCGGAGAAGCCGGCACGGAGCTAAGGTGGAGCGGAAGGATGTAGAAGTGGGGGTAAATGCAGTGGATACGTACTGCATATGGTTTGAAAGATCGAATTGTTTTTAGGTGGTCTAATATTTCTTAACCATTTAATTAAAATATCATAAAGAATATTAGACATCTCGGAAATTTCATTTAAATTATAGTTAGGGTTGAAATATTGATCGCAATGAATGAAACAATTTTCGACAATGTTCATAATTGGCCCTTTGTTTGCTATTTGAAGTATCTCAAAATCATGTTCTATATCAGTAAACTTATGATTAGAGTTGTGAATGTGTTGGCCTATAGCAGAAAACTTGTTATATCTTACTGCATTGACGTGCTCTGAATATCTGGTTGTGAAGTTGCATCCTGTTTGTCCCACGTAGGAGGCGCTGCAGTCGATACACTTGAATCTATAAATTCCAGATTTGGAAAATCTGTTAGAGGTGTTGACTGATGTTGAATTATGTATAATTTCTGAGGTCCTATTATCAGTTCTGAAGAAGATTTTTACGTTATGTTTTCGAAAAACATTGGTGATTTGATGGATACCGTCGTTGAATGTAAAAGTAGATGAAACGTTAGTTATAGGTTTTTCTTTTGTGAGAGTAGTCTTGGGCCGGTGTCTAAATTTATTGATTATCTGTTCTATAAATGATCTGCTGTAACCGTTGAATTTGGCGATTGCTATTATAGTGTTGAGTTCGCTATTGAGGTCTTTTTTAGACATAGGTATCGTGAATGCACGATGAACCATGCTATTATACGCTGCACGTTTGTGTGTTTGAGGATGAATGGAATCTTGACAAACAGTATTGGCAGTTTGTGTCTGTTTTCTGAAGATTCTATATGAAAGAGCAGATGGATTTCTGAGAATAGTTAAATCCAGAAAATTAATTACTTTATTATTTTCAGACTCAAGTGTAAATTTGATGTGGGGATCAATGTTGTTTAGTTCTTGCAGGGTAGAGGTCGCATTCTTGATTTCTTCATCCATTATAACAAATGTGTCGTCAACATATCTGGCCCACATGAGGAAGTTTGGAAAAGTATTGCTATTTATTTTTGTATATATTATGTATATATGTATATATTATGAGTTTGCTTATGGTGCCTTTGATTGAGTCTAACAACTTACCTGGAAGGAACAGAAGATAAAAAATTCAATAATTTGAACAGTGTCACGAAGTCAAACATTTTTTTAAACTTTTAACCGCAAACAGACTTTTTTAATGTAACAAAATGGAATTTTTAACAACTATTCAAATGAACAGACATAGTTTTTAAGCTGACCAACTATGTAATCATCCGCTCTCACATTATTAACACACTAACCCCTACATTGTTTTTAATATCATTTAATTTAATTGGTATTTTCAGTAGTTTTTAAATGAATCAATGCACCGTACCTGCAAATTAATGTGTTTTAAATTTTAGCAATTCACCTAAGCTACAATAACAGCTGAGGATGTTCCTAAATAAGGAATGAAACATGTACTGTTGACAAATAAAAAAATACCGTAATTTAAAAAAAAAATTGCCAAAAGGCAAAAAAAAGTATCAAAACGGTGGAAGAATTTTAAATATTGTAAAACTTAGTGATTAAATTTTGATACGGAAAATGAAGTTGATTACTTGCAATATTCTGTGCTCCAGTGATGGATGGTATAACTACAAATAGCATGATTTATATGAGTGGTGACGATGTTTAAATGCCTTTTTCTCTGAATGACCAAAATGCTACTTATACCATTATGGTTTTCATTCATTCAATTCATCATTACGGTGCACAGGTAGTTGAATCTTTTACCAGACCACAACAGCCGTACAACATAATATTATTTTTGTTTTAGGCACAAGTCAAAAGAATTGCCGAACATGCCATCTTGTAGCCACAAAAGAAACAAGACATTTAGATGTAAAAGTGTAAGGATGGGAAATTTCAAGAAGTTTCATGATAACTTTTACAAGGTACTTGACAAGTCTATCCAAGACTCATTGATTTTAAAGTACATTGGAATATGTCAACGAGCTGGAGGAAGGTCTACAAAGGAGTATCGCTCTAAGAAAGGTATTTCTGTTGATTACTATGTAAAATTAAGAATTCTTCTGAATTTAAACTTCAAGTGTGCCAAAAAAGATTTCTTGGAATCTTACATATTTCAAAACACAGAGTGCAGAGGATTGCTCGCAATTATTTAAATACAGGTGAAATGCCTAGGTCACCGAGGTACACTGCAAGAAAAGCATCAGTCAGACAGTTTATTGAAGGATTAAAAAAACGGCACAGAAACACACTACTGCAGAGGAAGGTCACAGGCTCGGCAATGCTTGCCTGGTGATTTAAGTATAAGTAAGCTTTGGAGGATGTACAACAATCGGGCATCACATGAGTTAAAAGTGAAGAAAACATTTTTCTGGTCAATGTTTTGTTTATGTAGTCTGTGGTGGGACGGAGAACTGGAAATAAGCATTGTGTTTCATGAAATTATATTTCTGAGTTCAGAAATGTAAACTACTATTTACCTTTTATTTTAAAATCATGGATTATAGTATTTCATAATATGTTGTTTTACAATATATTATTTTGGGGCAGATCAAGATGTTATTTGGAACTGTAAATGAACATTGCAAGAAACGAGAATTATTTTTGAAGTGATTTGTATTCAAATTTTATGTAACTTGAAGAATTTATTGAAAATTATTTCTTTATTATTGTATGAAGAAGAATTACGAAAGGTATTATCATTGTATTTTATGTACATCAAGAATTGTAATTTTGTAAGGTGCTTTATTTTTGAGGCATCCTATACCGCACGTGCGGTTTTCACTGATGTGTCGCAATTGAAATGTTAGAGAACTTGTGAAATTGCTAACTAACTTAAACTGACTATAATATGGTCATGTAATTGGATTGGTAAGGTTAACAACCTTTCCAATTGGCAAAAAATGGAAATCTAGAGGAATTCGGTGTCCTATTGGTTAATTGTGATTTGTCCATTTCCAACCTCCTGCCGGCTTCGAGTGCGTGATGCGATGCGGCCGCGTCTTTCCATCTGAACGTCCTCGCGAGCGGGTGTGCTCCCTCGAGGACTAGCTCCCCTCGGGGAACTCCTGTACTTCTTGGTAAGTGCTATTTCTATGAAGTTTTTAATATTGAATGCTATTTCTATGTTTTTCTATCATGTTGATTTTATTTAAATTTATTCTTATGTTTCGGCCTTTGTCACCTTTAAGGTAACTTTCTGCGAAAATGTAAGAGTTTATTTTGTGCGCCGGAGTTTCCTCTAGATTACCAGATTCACCGTAATCGAGTTTCTGTAGAACTTCGCTGTTAGGCTAATCCTTTACATGTCTTCGGAGGCAAACCTTTTCTGACTCATTGGATTGTTATTACAGGTAAATGTAAGATTCTCTCTTGAATAACGTATTGTAATAATTTTGATTCCTTCGGGGATGCCTCCATTCACTGTGCGAATCCTTGATAAAAGTTTCTTGCATTTATTTTAGAAATGAAATGTCAACTACTCTGTCTTTGATTCGTAACTGTATCCGATTTGTCAAACGTGTTAAGCATCAGCTGCTCTGTCATTTCTTAACCTTGTTTCTTGTATTTTCCTTTGCTAATTTTAATATATGTGAGCTAAAGGGTGCACATCGTGAACCTTTCATTCCCCATAATGGCATACCTTCCCATGGACCTCAATAGGGCCCCAACAAGTTCCACAATCCTTCCTTAGTTGTAGTTTATTAGGCCTGTAAGTGTTCCCTTGCATATGGTTCAATTTTGTGTTTTGATAAGTTATTCGACACGTTTCCAAGTTTAGATGTAAAATCACCGCTACTTTCATATACAGGGTGCAGCAGAAATACTGACGAATTTCAGACGTAAATAACTCAGCAACGCAATAGGCCATTCACAATTTTGTTGCATAGTTTAAAAGAGCGGGGTTTGCCATTTATGTCACATACAGTAGATTGGAGCAAACTAAAGGTCGTATTGGCCACAGCTTGCAAACAGGTGTTATTGTCGTGGTCGCGCGGTCTTGGCCTTGGCGAACACATGCATCGTCTCGTCCAGCCTAGTCAGTCAGCTAGCCAGTTGCTAGCATGGCATGGAGTGGTGAACACCAAGGTTTTGTGATTGAGACTTATTTCAAAAATGTTGACTCTGTTACCACAACACAGCGTTTGTTTCCCAGAGACTTTGGCTTCGGTCGACATGAGAAAGTTCCGAGCAGGAACACCATTCTGTTATGGGTGAACTGTTTGAGAAAAAGTGGTTTGAGTGTGAAATGAAGCCGCCTGGTAGGCCTCGTAGCGTCCGAACTCCAGAGGCCGTCCGTGCAGTGAGACACGCCGCTACGCAATCTCCTCAACGTTCGGTGCGTAGGCATTCACGTGCTATGGGACTCTCGGATCGCACCATGGCCAGCCCGTTCCACTGACCTCGCTCCGTGCGATTTCTTTCTCAGGGGATATTGGAAGGATCGTGTCTTCCGACGTAAGCCGCGAATAATGCAGGACCTGAAAGCTCCCATCCGTGAAGAAATCAAGGCAATACCACAAGACATGTTCAAGCGGGTCATGCAGAACTTCAGCGAGAGGCTTCAGAGGTGCATCGAACAGTATGGTCGGCATTTGGATGACATTATTTTCATAACCTAGTGTATATATGTATTTGACACAAATGGAAAACACTACTCTTTCCAACTGTGCAATAAATCTTTAAATGGCTTGTTGCGTTCCCGAGTTATTCATGTTTGAAATTCGTCAGGTATTTCTGCTGCACCCTGTATTTCATTATTTTCCCCATTTATTATTATTATTATTATTATTATTATTATTTGTGTACACACGCTCGAAAGGTGCTACATTGTATTATTAGTATGTACGCAGCTACAGTTTAGAATATAATATTGGATTCAGTACGCCAGTGACAGACGCCCGTTCAACTTGCATATCATACAAAGAACAGTTAAAAGCTGCAAAGGATCTTGATTCTAAATCAGTGGCAATGATTGATTTACGTGTACATAAATGACGTGCAAATGCGTTCTCTAAGCTTCAGGAGACTGCAGAAGGAATTCAAATATTTTGTTTTGACCGTCAGATGAACTTAGTAGTTCCTAAAGCACTGGACCAATGTGCCTACTGTTGTAGGCAACTCTACACCTACAATTTTACCATAGTCAAATGTTCATCCAAAGAAAAGTTGACTAAAGACAGTGTACACATTTACACTTGTAATGAAAATAAGTACAGCAAATCATCCAATGAAATAGCTTCTGCAGTCCACGATTGTTTAATGAAAACTGACCTGTCTGATACCTCTGTAATCAGGCTCTGTGCCGATGGTTGCGATGGCCAGAATCGCAATTCTATAATGCTATTTATGTCTGCTCATTATTTACTAAATAGAACTCCACGGAATGTGAAGAAAATAGAACTTGTTTTTCCAGTTAGAGACCATCAGATAGGATTTTTGGTTTAATTGAAAAATCACTCAGAAAAATGCCAATTATCTATGAACCTGATACATATGCTGATGTCTTCAACAAACATAGAACAGTAACAAAACAAGATGAAGATTGCCAAGTGTCAGACTGGAAAAACTGTGCCACAGCAGTTATAAAAAAACCAGGACAGTAGCATTTCTGATTTTTCTTGTGCAAACGGTGAAGTATCGTACAATTCTGACATGAACGTACCTAGGTCAGTTATGAAGAAAGGTAAAACATAAAATGACATAGTTGTTAATGAGGTTCCATGAGGTGTTATGGTTAAGCCAACCAAGATCAGCGACATCAAAAAACTACTTATCAGTCACTTTGGTGATCAGTGGTCTGATAATCTATTTGCTATTTTGCTTAACGTCGCACCGACACAGATATGTCTTATGGCCACAATGGGATAGGAAAGGTCTAGGAAGTGGAAGGAAGCGGCCGTGGCCTTAATAAAGGTACAGCCCCAGCATTTGCCTGGGGTGAAAATGGGAAAACACAGAAAACCATCTTCAGGGCTGCCGACAGTGGGGCTCGAACCCACTATCTCCCGATTACTGGATACTGGCCGCACTTAAGCGACTGCAGCTATCGAGCTCAGTGGTCTGATAATCCATCAACAAACTACCCGAAGAATGTTCTCAGTACATATGATGAAGCTGTTGTTGGACCCAATGAGGACGAGGATGAAGAACCTTACTGTTTTTTTTTTTTTTTTTTTTCCTAGTTGCTTTACATCGCACCGACACAGATAGGTCTTATGGCGATGATGGGACAGGGAAGGACTAGGAGTGGGAAGGAAGCGGCCGTGACCTTAATTAAGGTACAGCCCCAGCATTTGCCTGGTGTGAAAATGGGAACCACGGAAAACCATTTTCAGGGCTGCCGACAGTGGGGTTCGAACCTACTATCTCCCGAATACTGGATACTGGCCGCACTTAAGCTACTGCAGCTATCGAGCTCGGTCCTTACTGTTGTCAGGAAGAAGAAGCAAAACTGGTCTTACCCCATCTGTGTTGGAGCAAAAATTACTTTGAATATCTGTTTACATTGAACAAGATGGACCCAATTTATTAACACCTTTGAAAATTACGTTTGAACATTTATTTATTAATACATAAAAGGTCAATGAATTTTAAAAAATACATGAAGTAGTGTTTCATTAGTCCTTCAATTACAATTATGTCTACACCTTCTTCTTCCTGACAACAGTCCTGTCAGTCGTGCCAAAACTCGCCTTCTTCATTTTTTAAACGTAATTAACTCAGTTTCTACAACACATCATTTATTTACACAATATTTTGATGATCTTGGATGATTTCTTTCTTAATTTTAAAATTGTTTTCATCAAAAAACACTAGGCCTAGGCATTATATTAGCAATTCATTTTTTGTGTTTCCTGAAAAATTTGTTAGTTTAGAGAAGGCAAGGCCTCATATGTTTCTGTTTAATTACGCTGATGTCTTAAAATAATTTTACCTTCAGGTATAATAACCTAATTACAAGGTGCGTTCCACAAATAATGCGACCAAATTCATAAAAAAATCATATATTGAATATATTCATACAAATAATCAAAAATCTTCAAAATAGCACCCTCTTGCGTCGATACACTTTTGGAGGCGGTGTTTCCATGCCTGGAAGGCCTTTTCTGGAATGTCCTTTAGAGACGATGTAACATGGGCCTGGATTCTTTAAATCGTGTCCCAATGTTTTCCTTTCATGACTCCTTTTAACCGAGGAAACAAAAAAAGTCAGCGGGAACCAGGTCAGGGCTGTAGGGAGGCTGGGGAACCAATGGGGTGTTGGTCCTGGCCAGGAAGTCGTTGACAATGAAGGCGATGTGACTCGATGCGTTGTCGTGATGAATTTTCCACGTGTCCTTGATGTCGCTTCGGCAGCGCGAGACCCTCCTTTTCAGTCTTTTGAGCACTTCCAAGTAGAAAGCTGAGTTCACTGTAGTCCCGGTAGGTACGAATTCGTGGTGGACAATGCCTCTGATGTCAAAGAAGACAATGAGCATGGTTCTGATCCTGGACTTGCTCATGCGTGCCTTCTTGGGACGGGGCAACGATAGGGTGTGCCAATCTGAACTCTGCCTTTTTGTCTCAGGGTTGTACTCAAAAATCCACAACTCATCACCAGTGATAACTGAGTTAAAAAATATTAGGATTTCACACATTTTAAACATTTCTCGGCACCGAAGCACTCGCATGTCCTTTTGTTCGTCGGTCAACACTTTTGGGACCAGTTTGGCACACACCTTTCTCATGTTCAAATCTTCGGTTACAATGTGGAAAATGGTTGTTTTTGCTATGTTTAGAGTTTGTGCTATCAATTGAAGGCTCAGCCATCTGTCAGAGTTAAAACAATCGCACACACGCGTCACATTTTCGTCGACTCGTGAGGTTGATGACCGTCCACTGCGAGGTTCGTCGGTGATCTCCTCTCGGCTCTCCATGAACAACTTGTGCCATCGGAAAACTTGTGACTTGGACAAGCACTTAGTCCCAAAGGCCTGCTGAAGTAATAGAAACGTTTCGGAGGTGGACTTCCCTAGTTTAACGCAAAATTTGATAGCGTACCGTTGCTGTAGAGAACGCCGTGTTACATGAACTCAAAACGGGCTTGACGGAAACGCACGTCCTGACTCTCCAGCAGCTCGCTGCCGAATGAGACAAAGAGCATTTGACGCTAACACCCCCTCCACCTAGCCCAGCAGGTTAGAACACGCTGTGGTGTACAGTTGCGTCAGAAAAAAATTGGTCGCATTACTTATGGAATGCACGTTGTAAGTGTATTCTTGTCGGTTTTCCTTCTAGTCTTTCTTGATTTATACCTCGTGGCAGTTTAATTAATATTTGTGCATCGTATAGAACATTGGAAGTCATGAAGAAACAATTCTCTACTCTATAATAACCTGAGAAGGTTCTAAGCCGATGCTTCACTTGGTTTTGATGGTTTAATTGCTTACGCAAAGAGATTTAAGGTTTTATTTCAATTCTAAGTAGTTGTTTATTTCACTTCTTGGGTATTAACATTTATATATGTTAATGCAACTTGGTTCACCATTTTCATTTATTTTTTATTTTGAAAGAGTACCAAATACTTGTTCAATAATTCATTTAAATAAAATTGTAATTAATTAAAGTTTTAATTTTTTGAAGTTACTATCTATTTACTTCAGTCTGTACTTTCTTGATTTTTTTAACTAATCTGCTTGACCCCAGGGTCCAGGTTGCTTTAATTCATTCACGCTTCTACCTTAGGATGTTTGGTAAGAATATTTTAAAAACTTCTCTTGTGATTTTATTCATGTGAAAGTCCCATGTTGCCCGACAACTATCGCTAGTAAATGCCTTGGAGATATGCGATAGAGTTTTGGTAGCATCGTGCCAGTTTATTTTTATTACTGCTGTGTTTTGATAACCATCGAGCATAATTTATTTGCTTGGTGCTTGTAGTTATTGTTTTTCCTCACAAATTAATTTGAGGCATTATCCTGTCAAAATTAGTATACTTACTGAAATAAGAAATAGGCACTAGAAATTATAACATACTGTGTAAAGTGAAAGGCGCCATTATTTTAGATTGTAATGTAATTTTTCTGTTTCATGTTCAGAATGTCGTCACTATGGGAGTATATCTCTGAATGTTGTGGAGTATGTATCTTCGAGTTGTTGATTCGCAGTTGCGTGCCTCCTGGACCTTCCTGTATGTAATTCTGCTTGCTGCCTTATTCATGTTTTTAACCTGAGTATGTAGACTGCATACCAGTGAGTGCATTAATTTGTTCTCATTAATTTATTTGGTTCATTATTCATGTGATGTGTGAAGTTGATTTAATAAATTTAGTATGATGTGAGACCTAAGATATGAGAACATCTCTTATTATTAACTGTCCTCTGTAAATATATTGTTCTCAGTCTTGTTTTATTTTCTGGCATTATGGTTTGGTAGTGAGCATGACAAATGCTATATGGTCATCCTTCTGGGGTATTATTTATTGTTGCATTGGAACTGACATGTAAATATCATGAAGTACTTAACCTAACTTATGGCATATCTACCTTATGCCAATTTTGGTATGAAAGTGATACAGAACTGATATATGGCAATGCATGACTGCCTGTCACCATTTTACTATCTGAGACATTGGTCTTTATTAAGTTTGGTTTTTTGTGGTTTGTGTGTGTTTTCCATGTTCGGTTAGTGTGTTTATTTGATGTTAACGACTGGCCTAACTTCCACTTTTCACGTCAGCTACAGTTTATTCAAAATTATTGTAATCTGATGGATATATGTTATTCACGGTGGTTATGAATTAACTGTAGGATGTTAACTTTTCAAATATCTCAGCTCTGTTGGGCTATTCAGGCATTTAGTTATTGTTAATTCTGCTAAAATAATTCTAGATCATTTTAGAATTTACTCATAGTGGAAATCTTTTTCAAAAGAATTTGGCTTACTACTATTAATATCTTTTGACAATCACTTGTGTTCTTGGCCTATGGCTGATGATGTGACTCGATCACTGTTATGCGATTGCATGCCTGTGTTGGTTGTGGGGAAGTGTGTGCATATTGCATGAATGGTCTACCATTTTCAACTGTTTCCATGACTAGTGTGGATTCATGAGTTGCTGGTGCTGTGATTGAGGCTATTCCCTCTGTTTCATTTTAGTGGGCAATCTTTGTTATTGTGGAGCACTGTCTGTTGGTGTGGAAATGGTTACCTGCTTGCTTCGTGCATAGATCTCGTGCCTTTACTGTGTGTCCAATTCTGGTATCGATTGTATGTGCTTCTCAGTTTCAAATAAGTTTTTGTGCCCTCCTCTTAATTATATTTGTCACCTTGAGGTGGAGTATACATCATTGAAAAGAGCGTAGCATAAGTTTTATCTGCTTCATAATTTTTCTGATGTTGAATTAAATTAACCTAACATGTCATCCTTAAAATTCTAATTTTGTTTCCCATTTTTGAGGTATTTTGTTCTGTGCACTGCTGTAATAATAATTTTCCTGAATTATTTGGCCTGAAATTGATAACCTATTTAAATATTGCATAGTTCTACATGGGTTGTAGATTGCGTGTGATGTACTGGGAGTGTTGCCTCTTCTGCTTCTTGATGTTGCGTGAAGAGTGAGAAAGGATTCATAACTTGAGGAGTGTATCTCCTTTTGACCATAATGGTTGGTTTATTGATCCTATGTTAGGTGATGGTGTATTGCGGTACCATGGATTTAAGTTTGAGTTGTTTATGATTGCATAATGGCTTGATGGCATATTGTTGAGGATGATAACGTCCTTTTAACCTTCATGGGCTGACACATGTACTCCGTTGGTCATTTATGTGGTGTTATATGGTTGTTGTTGTTGTTGTTAAGGTTTGCTCATGTTAATGGTGTTAATTGTATTATTCAGGTACTTTGGTAAGGTGATACATCGCCTTTGTAGTTTAACCTCTTTGTCCTAGTGGATTTGGCTGTTATTTATTTTGGTGGGTCTGCAACTCATGTAGGATTATTTTGGTGGTCTATAGCTAATGTAGAATAGATTGTCTTAATAAATGTAACTTACTGGTTCCTTGGAGTGTTCTTGTTTCTGCACCTTGTGGTTACCTACATAACCTGTGGTTCTGATATCATAATTAATTCAATTTATGATACTGTAAAGTTCATTTTAAAATAACCTACCCTGCCTGTGGTGTTTTACTCAGTGAGAATTTTTAATATATGTGGATATTGTTATTTTACACCTTACCGTTCTGCAATTTTGCTGGATAAGTATGGGATTATTTGGCTATTCCCAGTCGGTACTAAAGTCATCAACCTACTATTTGATTATGGGGTCTTTTAGTGTGGTCCCTCCTTCGTCATAGTTCTATTGAGCATTTTCGATCAACCTACCTCGTCATCTTGCCATTTATATTTTATTTACCTTGTGTTCCTGTGTAAGTGGAAAGTACCTGTTTTGCTGGAATGCGGCAGGATGAATCTGTCAATATCACATGTTTTTAGATCAAGTTTGGCTGAGGTTCTTCATGGACAACCGGTAGTATATTGTGTAGTGTTATTGCTCTCTGATTTTCTTGTCGGTCACCTAATTTGAGGTGTGATTCATAACCTTTTTATTTAATTAGCTGTTCAGTGTGGAATTAATATTTTTTGGTATTTCTGTGAAGTTGGTTGATTATATGACTTAAGATTTGTGTACCCTCCTGAGATTTCTTCTTTCAACTATTTCTTTCCTGTCATTTCCATGGTGTTTATGGTGGTGTTGTGATGAAATAATTGTGTTCCATTCTTGTGTTATTCATTGTTTGATGAATCTGTTGTTGATGACAGACTAATCTGGATCTCACCATCTAAAAGTTCTTGAGGTCTCCAGCTGTTTCTATCAAACTTGCTTGGAATAACCTTAAGCCATGGATTTTGCAGTTTTCTTAAACCATATCACATGGTGTGTTACTGATATGTAGTGTAACTGTTCCTGATATTCACTCTTGTTCTACTTGATTATGTGTGGTTATGTACATGAGATGTTGAACCAGACTAAGTTGAAAATTAATTTAATGATTATGGTTGTGTATTTGAGAAATTTTGAAGTTAATGAGCTCACTGGTTTGTAAATCTGCATCCTTCCCTTTTCTTAAAATTATTATTGGGAGAGGGTGTAATTTTATGTAACCAAGTGTGTTATGATCAGAGGTAATCATGCCTTTTTCTATTAAGGAAGCCCAAAAACTGTATTAATAGATTAAATTCTAGATCTATGTCAAAAATAGCTATCGAGCCCCAATTTTTAGTTGATTTTATGTAAGTTCGAAACTTAGTGCAACGTAAACAGATGAAACCTTTCTTATTGATATGCTAGCGCTATTAAAATTTACTGTTGCAGTATTGTGAGGTAGTATCAGTGTTGGTGATGTGTTGATGCAATCAAGCTAATGCATGAACACAAATGAATGTTAACCAAATTGGTAACCATCGGCATCTCACCCCTACTATGTCAACTAGCATATTTTAGCTAGGCAACTATGTATGTTACTTCTACCAGTATCAAGTAAGAATATTTATTATGTTTAAAACTTGAATGAAAATAATTCATATGGTACCTTATCTGTTGAGCACTCTTTACTAGTGAGCTGTTATGCCCAACCCTGTATTGATCTTTCGTGGGAGGAGGCTATCATGTGTTTCAGAGTGAATACATGTTTGATTGTCAAGCATAGTGGAAATTTACATAGGTGGTTTGAAAAGTCCTCGGAATGTACTAGAATTAAGTATCTTACCTTGGTGGAACTGCTTTATTTTTCAACATAGTGTCCCTGTAGACTAGTGCATCTGGTCCAGCAATGTTCCAATACCTTGATCCCATCTCGAAAATGGGAGGAAAATACCTCTCCAATTCGGCTGTCAGTTCTTCCCTTGTAGAAAATCTCCGTCCACCGAGGAAAATTTTCAGCTAGGGGAATAGATGAAAGTCTGATGGTGTCAAATCAGGTGAATAAGGTGGATGTGGCAACAATTCGTACCTCAGTTCATGAAGTTTTGCCATGGCAATAACACTTGTGTGCGGCGGAGCGTTGTCCTGATGAAAGATTACCTTTTTCTTTGCCAAACCAGCCTTGTTTCGCGTATCTTTTCCTGTAGTTGGTCTAGGAGGTTTGCCCCATAATTGTTTGGCCAGTAGGAAGATAATCTCAGCAGAATGCCTTTTGCATCCCAGAAAACTGAGGCCATGACCTTTCCGGCCGAACGCACTGCCTTTGCTTTCTTTGGTGGTGGTGAGTGAGCATGTTTCTACTGCTTTGCTGTTTTGTCTCTGGGGTATAGTAGTGGAGCCAAGTTTCATCTGTAGTCACAAACCGGTGCAAAAAATCTTGTTGGTTGCACTGAAAACGGGCCAGACTTTGTTCGGACATTTCCAATCTGGTGCATTTATTGTCCAATGTCAAGAGCCACGGCACCCATCTTGCGGATAATTTTTTCATACCCAATTCTTCGGTTAAAATATAATATACCCGTTCAGAAGACATCCCTACAGCTTCAGCAATCTCCCGCACTTTCAGTCAACGATCCTCTATGACCATTTCGTGCACTTTTGCGATAAATTCTGGGGTTGTAACACTTTTTGGCCGTCCACTACGCGGATCCTCATCCAAGCTCTCCCGACCAAATTTAAACTCGCTGGTCCACTTGGCAACAGTTGAAAATGAAGGAGCAGAGTTCCCCAGTGTGTTCTGAAAGTCGGCATGAATTTCCTTTGCTTTCATACCTTTCTTTACAAAGTATTTAATCACTGTTCAAATCTCAGTTTTTTCCATTGTCACAAATCACTACGGGGGAACAACAACAAAGAGTCGTCACTACCACACTCCTGCAGCTAGAGCACTGATGCGCCACGTGTTCACTCACAAAGGATATGTGATTATTACGCGGGAACCTCGTTGCTCTAGCACTGACATCTAGCGGTGATTCTGAGAACTTTTAAACCCGTCCTCGTATGTCAAAAATGCATTAACATGCGCGATCATATTCTGTGGGCCTTAAAAGGCATTTTAGTTAATTCGCAATGGTATCTACTGAATTTCTGGTGGTACGTACGATTGCCGTGAGTGCTAGACATCAGTGAGTTCGCCTGACTGCACTGTGGTGCAATCTGGCTGTATGTGCACTTACTCCTTGTGTCATCACTTGTCGAATGGTTTGTGAAAAGGCAATGACTTGACTGTTATTCGTTCTGTTTGGCTCACTGAACAAGAAGCATCGGATCCTCATCGCTGAACAATTGGTCAATTTCTTCTGAAGCCATTCGATAACTTTTCGTTTCACAGCATATTTCATTGGTGGTTTATTTGCTTGAACACTGTGATAAGGGGCATTGTCTATAACTACCATGTTTGCTTTAGGCAGGTCAGGAAGTAGCTGGCTAGTCAGCCATTTCTCAAAATTCATCCAGTTCATCTGCCCATGATAATCACCGTTGAAGATCAACAGCACACCAATAAAAACCACTTTTCAAGCCAGCAAGGACAATTATCAGTCTATTTGATGAGTTGCATTGGTTGCTATGCCAGAAATATTTCTCCCCCTGCCAAAATTTGCCAAACGTGATATTATTATCAACCCAAGTCTCGTCTATGTATACAATATTCCTGTTTTCTTCATGAAACATTCTGATGCTTCGCAAATACTCGACATGCCAGTTAATGATATTTGGCCACTGAATTAATATATTTATTTTGCTACTGCATCCCTTCCACTCCCCATTGCACACAACAATCTCCTCAAAGTATGAACTTGCCATTGAAATTTTCTTTTTTCTTGAATGGCATTTAGAAGTTTAGTTGCTGTAGGGAATTTTTCTGCGCCACATAGAAATCCTGAATAATGTCTCTTATTATTCGTCTGTCGAACTCGTTGCTATGGAACTTACACGCTTCACTTTTTAGTTGTCTTTTTCCTGGAGAACATAGCACAGATTCGCTGGCAGAAAAACAATCCTTTTGAATAGCTGTGATTGTTCAAAAAGACACACCAGCATAATCTGCAGCACGCAGGTTCCCTTGTTGCAACAGGTGCTTAAGTTTACCTTCTCTAGCTTCCTGATCACACTGGTTAATGATGTTCCTTATTATTTCTCTTCCTTCACTATGAATTGTTTGTCCCTTCTCCCAACGGGCAGATATTATAGAAATGGCAAATAAGAATGAATCACGCGAAGAAACACAAAACAAATTGCACCTGACAACAAAATAGAACGTACAAGGGTGCAGACACAAACTCGTCAACTCTTAAGATGTCAAGCAAACAGTGTAGAGGTTGTGGCCAAGAGGTCTTTGGTACCTGACTTTTTCAGATAAAGTAGTAGGGTGTTTTCTATGGCAAAGAGGGTGTGACTGTAAAAGGGACAGCTTGTATCCCCGCTCTCTGCCTCATCCCTTAGTGGCAAACACACCAGCTCCGGACAATAAACTGCCTTCGAAATTCTGCTCATCCACTAACCATGAGGAGGGTACCAATAGGTAGTTAAAATATTGTGTAATACAGTACATAATCTGCTTATTTTTCTTAGAATAGCTACAGAATTATCAAACATGCAATAAATTTTCTTTCTCAGGATGGAAAATTTTAATTACTACCAATTTTACAACAATAACACACACTCATTCCAGATGGAAAACAACAATCACTGCTTACTACCGAAATAGTCCAGAATCTAGCTCCGTTTACACTACTTATTTCTAATGTCCTCTTTTTTAAGTTCATGAAGGTTATGAAAGTTATTTTCATCCCATCTACAGATGACAGATGTCTACGTAAAGTGTCCACTGCTGCACTTGCCTCAGTATTGGTATGCATCACTTCACTGTGCAAATTTCCTTCTTCTTCTTCTTCTTCTTCTTCGTCTTCGTCTTCGTCTTCGTCTTCTTCTTCTTCTTCTTCGTCTTCGTCTTCTTCTTCTTCTTCACTGTTACCAGTGGGAGACTCTACTTCTGTTTGTTCTGCAACCACCGCCTCCACAGTTCTTTCCTCTGCAGCTATGACAGTATCGTCAACCCAAAGAAAGGTCTCAGTAGTGGAGTTTGACTGCAACATTCTCCAGACATCAGGAAGCACGCCTCCTCCTCTAACCATTTAGTGACTTATTGTCAATGTCTTACTTTACAGATGTCACCCCCAGCTCTTCTCACAGAGCTACATTCCATATTCCCTCCCTCCTAGTCTTGTTGACAACTCGATGTAGTATTTAATTTCTGAGCTTGTTACTCTTCTGTAATGTTTCTCTCCTCTAGTCCAAGTCTCTAAGCCATACATTAAAATGGGGAGGACTACAGTCTTATAGATATGAAGCTTGGTCTTGCTGACTAAGCTCTGACTCAGCTGGTGATAAGATGACATTGGCTTTCTGAACTCTGTTATTGATTTCATGTTTGATCTTGGCATCTTCAGAAATTACTGCGTCTAATAGTTGTAAGAACCAACTTGCTCCAGTTGTTCATCATTCCAGTTGATGTGATGTTGATCTCTTCCTTCTTGCTTTCAACCTTCATCACTTTGCTCTCAGAGGTACTAACCTGCATACCTCGTTTTTTAAGTGTACTTGCCCACTCTATTACTGCCTCCTGTAGATCTTGATGATTACTGTTCATTAAGACAATGCCATCTGCAAAGACCAAGCTCTGCGAGTACACAGGGCTCAAGAGCCAGTTGTCCACTTTAAATTTATTTGTTCTTTTGCATTGCTTTATCACTTGGTCCATAAAAATTATGAATAACAGACAACTTAGATAATCTCTTTTTTCATGCCCTTTTCCATTCTTAAGGTCTTACTTTTCTGTCCATTAATTCTGACCTTTCCAAAAACTTTCTTATACAGGCTCTGAATTGCTCTTAACAATCCTATCTGGGGCTTGAAGGTTCTGAAGGGCTTTACATATTTCCTCCTTAGGCACAGAATAAAATGCTGCAGTTACATCTACGAATGCTAACTATATCTCCTTTCGTTGGCTATTCATCTCCTCAGTCAACGGATAGGGTCTTGAGTTTGTCCTCCAGTTCTAAAAAGAGCTTGTTCTTCCTCTAGCACTCATTCAACAAATTGTCGCAGATGCTTTTCAACAGTTGAAACACTACACAGGAAAGGCATATAGCACAATAGTTTTGGCATCTAGTTATGCTTCCCTACTTGTGTATGGTGATGGTGATGATATGCTTCAATTCACTTGGAATTTCCTCCTCTTTCCAGGCTAACTGGAATACGCTCAACCATTTCAAGATCTTTACTCTCTCATATTTGATCATTTCTAGAGTTACATCATTAGGACCTGGTGCTTTCCCCATTTTAATACATTGCACAGCCTCTGCTACTTCAGTTTCTGTATTATCACCACCTGTTTCTTCATATTTTGAATGGTTATTACCTGAACAGTCAGTTTTCCATCTTTAAATACTTCCCTATTATAATCCTCCCAGGCTTTGAGCGCCTACTCTGTTTTAGTGACTAACTTCCCATCCTTTGTTTCAATGTTTCTAATCATCTTTCCTCATCTCCCTCTTAGATTTCTCATTGAGTCCAGAATCTTCTGTTATTACATCTGAAGTCTTTTTCTATTTCATATCCAAATTCTTCCCATGCTGCTTTCTTTGCCTCTCTAACAACTTGCTTGGCTTCACTTCTTGCCTCCACATAGACCCCCTCCCCCCAAACCCCTTTATCTCTTGGTATTGTAGTATTTCTTCCAAGCATCTTCCTTTTATTGGCTTCTTTAAGAGTTTCATTCCATCATCTTGTCTGTTTTTGCATTCCACGTATCACTCTTATCCCTCAGACTTCTTTGGCTGTCTGTAACATTGTTTATTTAAATGCTTTCTATACTGCCTCCACATTGTTCATATCTGTAGTTCTTTCTGCCATCTCCAGTCGATTATTTACTCGAGCCGCTTATAATTCTCACTTTTCTTCATTTCCCAACTCTTAAATATTCATTCTGGAGTAACTGTTCATTTTTTCACCTTTGGTGTACTAAACTGTGTCTTCATGACCAGTAATCTGTGCTGTGTATAAAGTTCTACACTGTGGAATACTCACACAGCTTGTATAGCATAACACATGCTTGACATATATGTGAAGTAACCTATTGCACTGCATACTCCTCTCTCATTTGCAACAAATGTCATTTTGTGTATGGTTTTGTGTACCATCAACTCAGTGATTTCCCATGCAACCAAAACCAAGTACTGAATCATTACTGATCAGGGCATTCCAACCTCACATTACTACAATATGATTATTGTATTCAGCAATGTGCAATAAAAATTATATTTTTCAAGTTCCTTATACTCAGTAGGAACATATATCTGATCTATAAGACTCTCACCTCCATTTGAAGAACTATTTGTATAATTTTGGTGCTTACAAATTTCCACAATTTTACTTTAGCACTCGGTGCTTCATCTAGAATGATAACTCCTTTGATTATCTGATTTCTGCTTACTCCACAATACTTTAGAGTATATCCTTTCTTTAAATGAAGATATCTGTTTAGTATCACTAATTCCCAATATCTAAAAATTATACTTTTCTATTTCATATACTATTTCAATTGTTTTCCCCCAGTCAATTACGTGATATTCCATGTACCAATTCTCATCTTCCTATTCTGGCTGGGTGATCATCTTGAAATTCACCCAGCTTCTCTTTCATATTATCTCTGAATGATTTAATCTTACTCATGTGGGTTACTAGCCATACGATGACCCAGTCTGGTGGAGGGGCTAACTCCTTACAGCCTTTGGACTTGCTGGAGCTTTTTCAGTCATTCTTCAGGGTTCATGTAGGGCCGTCACAGCTAACTCTAGCAATCTCGGGGTACATGAATTCCCTACCGTACTTCACCCCTACAGGCAGTCTTTACATCATGCCGTTTTCCACCCCCGCATGGCGTGGATGAAGGGTTGGATTTATGGAGGACCCTTTCCCTTGTTATCTACTGATATGCTGTAAGTACTGTGTTAAGTGTTACAACTTCAATTGACACTTCCACCTATAAATAATGGGTAAAGGTTTCTTACTTACCAAGATGCTGTAGGATGTTCCCAACTGTAATTGCTCTTTTCTCATATAAAGTTCTGCGAAGCGTGTTTTTTAAGTAAGGTCCGTTTTTTGTAGACACTAGTAGTTCACGCGCATATCGCAATGAGCTCGTGCGTCGTGTACTGGCATGCCTCGGGAACAAATGTGCTCAGTTTCTGCTCTGTAGCTAACCTGTACGGTTCTGTTCTGTGCTTTCAAAATGTTTAAGACTATCAACTCGCCCGCCGCATGTGAGGTTTGGTCACTGATACAGCAAGGAACCTGTCTGCTGCAGAAACTCGACAGATTTGCGAAGTGTACGGTGATACTGTTAAGAGTGAAAGCAAAGTGCGTAAGTGGGTATGACAATTCAAAGATGGCCGTGACAACGTTCATGATGAGGACCGCTCCGGTCGCCCTTCTTTGATTACGGACGATTTGGTGGCTTCAGTTGAAGCGAAGATTCGTGAGAACAGGCGCTTCACAATAACAGGTCTCTCAAACGAATTTCCTGACGTGTCGAGATCAGTGCTTTACAACATTGTTTCTGAACACCTAAAGTTTAGGAAACTGTGCTCCCGTTGGGTCCCGAAACTCCTAACAGAGGACAACAAAAACCAAAGATTTGAGTGTGTGATGAAGTTCTTGACTCATTATGACGAAGAAGGTGACGGCTTCTTGAGTCAGATCATAACTGGAGACAAAACATGGGTTTCGCATATCACGCCCGAATTGAAGCAACAGAGCATGGAATGGAGACACACACACTCACCTGTAAAGGTGAAGGCCAAAGAGACTCTATCCCAGCGCAAAATCATGGCGTCGGTGTTTTGTTGGTCGACTTCATGCAACGAGGACCACTATCAATGCAGAAGCATACTGCCAAACCCTGAGAAAGCTACGCAGAGCGATTCAAAACAAAAGACGCGGCATGCTGACAAAGGGAATTGTCCTTCTCCATGACAATGCAATACCTCACACTGCAGGTCAGACCCGTGATTTATTGGATAGACCACCCACCCTACAGTCCTGATCTTGCGCCGAGCGATTACCATCTGTTCCTCCACCTCAAACATCACCTCAGTGGCAACCATTACAATGATGACGATGTGAAAACGGCAGTGAACTCTTGGTTATCGGAGCAGGCGGCAAGTTTCTATGAAGAGGATATTTTAAAATTGGTTACGAGGTATGATAAGTGTTTGAACAAACTTTGCAACTATGTCGAAAAATAGAGTGAAGTATGTACTTTCTGAATATAACTTTACTTTTTTGAAATAACCTTTCCTTGTGTACTTATTTTCAAACGGACCTTACTTAAAAAACACGCCTCGTACTATTCTTATTTATTATGGGTACTCAGTATCAAAGTCTCACTTACTGTCGAGGTTTGCGAAGGGGACAAAGATTAGAAGGTGGCAGATATTGATTTCCATCATCAGATGCTCGAACAAATGCTAATGCTTCTTCTGCTGTGAGTATTCCAGAATCATAAGGTTCACCATAAATGTCCTTTCGGCTCATAGCAAGAAAACGAATGTACTGCATACCTCTGCCCAATTCTAATCGAAGATTGGCTCCATTTACAGGTAAACCTAAACATGAATTACAAGAAAAAATTTAGTTATTTGATAATATAATAATATACAATATACAGGGTGATCACATATGCTTTACTCTGACAAGCAATGTTTTTACTATAGATGAATGCACACTCATTTGTCGCATGCAGGTCGAGGTCAGTAGTGAAAAAAAAAAAAAAAAAAACCATACAACAGTAACACAATTATGAGAAGTTCATTACTTAATGAATATTACAAAAATAAGTCGTGAAACTGCCCGTCTTCATCCTCCACATATTTCTGGCACCTCACAAGGAAATTATCCAGCACTTACTGTACTTCACATTGAAGAATCTTGGCAATATCCTATCAAACACTATGTTTAAGTTTTTGTATGGTGAGTGGTTTCATCTTGTACAAGGCAGTTTTAAATTTACTCTTGAGATAGTAATCACATGCAGATAAATCAGTGGACCTAGCAGGCCACAAATCTCTACTACGAGTAATAACTCTGTTCTGTGGAAACACTTTGTGAATTTCTCTCAGTAGTGGCAGAGTCCTATTGAAAAAAATGCAAAAGCACACTCCTTGTCAGTTAATTCTCTGAAAAAAGAGGGTTAGGAATGATATTTACGTAACAGAATCAATCGTACTCTCAAAAAAGAAAATGTCCTAAGATTCTTTCACCACTGATTTTACTGGCTTTTCCATCATAGAGGGACACTTCATGTACAAGGACAGGTTTAACAGCTCTCCAGTAACAACTGTTTTGTGTACACATGTAACCATGGAGGTCGAACCAGGCTTTGTCTGAGAACAATATTAAATGTGGATCTATTTGTGTATATAATTTCCAGACTCCAATCATAAAATGTGCACCTATGAACAGGTCACTTGGTTGAAGAGCATGTGCCACAGTTATTTTATATGGCTTTAAGTGTAATAATTTAGTAGCCTTTGCAAAGACCCGTAAGAAATTTCCTCTTAGCATGCCAGACGATAGAGTTATTTTCCAAATAATGACCAATATCATGCAGTTTTTCTTAGGTGAGAACCCTATGCTGCTTTCTGGCTCAATAATTCCAGTTTCCTGAAATTTATTATAAAGATTATAGACTGTTTTATGACTTGGAACATCTACACTGAGGAATCTTCCTTGAAACAATCTTTGAAATTCAGAAACTGACTGAGGTAACACATATACAGAGACATTATTTGATCAATTCAGGGGATTGTCGCTCGTGGGGTCGCCTGTGCTATGAGCCTGTCTTCCGCCAAGCTCACATAATGAAAATGAAAAGAAGAAGGCTGGCCAGAGAGCATTAAGTTTCACGCGGTCCACAGTTGGCCAAATTCGGAAGCAAGAAGAAGAAAATGGCATTAGAACAATACACTGAACAATAAACACATGGACACTTGACTAAACTGAACCTTACGCTGATAAAGCTCTCAACAGAGTGCAAAGGAGGGGAACTTGTGGTGCCGAGCACCGCATTACGGCAAAGTGCTTGGAGGGAGACAAGCTCGCAGTGCAGGACACCGAGCGAGCAACAATCCTCGGAATGGATACAATAATGTCCCTGTATAAAGACACATTGCGCCACTGAAAGTTCAAGAGCCATAATACACTTTACGACTGATTGCAGAATTAATTCAAAGCTACGGAACAAAACATGTCATGGTATAAACTGCCATCCCCTTTCCGTGAGTAGTAAGAGAGTGTGAAGTTCTCCCATAGGAAAAACATTGCAAATGCTGGAGTAAAGCATATCTGATCACTCTGTACACTGTGTAGGAAAAATGCCATTCAAAAATAACAGGCCATGATAAAGGCCCGAGTATAGAAACCAACTCTGTAACTTGAAATTTACATCCAGATTCAAATGAGGCAAGTAAATTAAATCTTCAAGAGGAGCTCTCATAATGTCTTAAAGCACAATTATGCTGTGAAACCCACTTCTTCAGCATCTAGTGGTCAAGAAACATCAAGATTCCATCAAAAACTTCTTCTTCTTATTTTACCTCTTTACCTATATGTGGGGTCGCACATGTGAATTTGGCCCTATTTTACGGCTGGATGCCCTTCCTGACGCCAACCTTATATAAAAGGATGTAATCACTATTGGTGTTTCCGTGGTGGTTGGTAGAGTAGTGTGCTGTCTGAACATGAAGATGAAAGTGTTGAAACAAACACAAACATCCAGTCCCCGAGCCAGAAGAATTAATCAGACACAATTAAAATCCCCAACCTGCCTGCCTGATGGTCATGATTGTTAAGGCATTGAAATCTAAACAGTCTGACACCGTGGTTAGCCAGTTTGAGTCCCGCTGGTTGAAAAAGTTTTCACCATCAGAATATTGGCCGGCAGGGTAGGGGAGGTGGTGGTATACAATTTCTAATCACTAGATTGCGTGCCAAAAGCCTGGAATAAATTCCAAACCTCTGCGCAGTGCTCATATAGAGTGAGGGCATGACGCTGTTGATGGTGATTTGTCCGTCGGATGGGGACGTTAAGCCTTCAGCAGACCCCTTGGTGCTATTCGACAGGAGTAGGCTAAGTGCCAGCCCCGGGTTTCACCCTCTCCCTTCTTATCATATATCACATCGTTCATTTCATCTCATTAACTCCTCTGATGAGGTTGACGTCAGGAAGGGCATCCGGTCATTATTCATCTCATCTAACACCCGACCCCATAGAGATGGGACAAGGGTTGAACAAACAAACAATTAAAATCCCTGACCCGGACGGGAATCGAACCCGGGACTCACTGAATCGAAGGCCTCAATGCTGACCATTCAGGGAATGAGCAAGATCCATCAAAAACCTGGTGTTGAAAATTAAAAATTATATGAGAATACGCACAATGACCACATACTCTCCCACCTGATAAATTATGTTTGCAAAACTTCTGTCCCCTAAGCAGCCTCTGGATGAAATTTGGAAGTTAGGGGGTTGGTTCCTATTATCACTTTAATTGTACTGATCCTCTTTATCCCTACGAGTGATAATTTGACAACATTTTCCCTCCAAATTATACATACATACAATACACATACATACATACATACATACATACATACATACATAAAACACAGTTGAGGGATCTATCAGGATATAATGATTATTTCAGTGGAGTGACATGAAAGCTGGTCAAGGATTGAAAACTGGAAGATGTTGGAAAAAGCCCTCATCAGGCAGTGTAATGATAGGAACTGATTATTATATGAACAAATTCTACATATACTAGAAAACATATACTTTCTTCTCAAGCAGAGACTTTCAATACCTTACAATTTCAACAATGATGAATACCTTCACTACTGTCTTTGATGAAGAGATATCCAGAGTTATATGAGTATGATTCCTTATTCATGAAGTATATCTTGGGCTTATGCCGTGTAATTAATTATAAACACACTGTACTCGTTTCAGAAGGAACCTTGCCTTTTTCATCAGGAGACAACAGAGAAATTAAACGACGCATTAGAGGTTGTTAGGAGAAAGCAACCAGGAACTTAAAATGGTGCCCTAAGATGTAAAAAGGACGCCATTTTAGCCCCATGCTAGAGACAACGAATGGCAACAGTAAAGCATCATTCTCTAATGGTTCTGATAATAGGTAGCCATGATTCACTGAGGTTGTAGCTTGTATCGCGTTTGAAATTATCTGGGTGTTTACGTATTTCAACCGCCTCCATGATAATTCTTGGGCAATACTGCTTTATACGGGCAAGAACAACCACTTCTTGGAACAAGATATCATGACCAGGTGTTAAGGCATTATCAGCAACAGCTGATTTATCAGGTTGGTTGAATCTGGTATATCTGCTTTGTTCTTTGACGCGAGTACATACCGTTCTCGAAGTCTGCCCAATATAAACCTCGCCACAAGTAAAGGGAACTCTGTAGATACCAGGTTGTCGTAATTTAGGCAAACTATCCTTAGTTGGTCGCAGGAGTTGCCTGATCTTAATTGATGTTCCAAAAACAGTTCGTACATGGTACCTATGTAAGATTTTAGCAATACAGTCCGTCGTGTTATGTGTGTAAGGTAGGTAAGCAGTTCTTTTTACATCTTTTTCCTTAACAGACGTCCGATTATGCACCAATTTCAGAACCGTTGAGATCAAAGCTCTGCTGTAACCATTGCTCTCAAAGATGGTTCTCAAGGTGTTAATTTCTTCTTGTAGAACTGACACTTCACAAATCCTCCTGGCCGTGGTAGTCAGAGTAGTAAGGATAACATGTTTCTGGGCAGGGTGATGGTGAGAATCTGCGTGGAGATATCTACTGGTGTGTATAGGCTTACGAGAAATGCTGTGTCCTAAAGATCCATCCTCTTTCTTGTTGACGAGAACATCTAAAGATGGTATTTTGCCGTCAAATTCCATTTCCATGGTGAAACAAATGGAAGGGTGCTGGCGGTTACGGTGATCCAGAAAGTGACCAAGATTGTCTTCACCTTCTGTCCATAAGACGAACATATCATCCACATATCGCCACCAGATCTTCGGTTTGCAAGGTGCCGAGACAAAGCTTTTTCTTTGAAGTTTTCCATGAAGAAATTAGCCACAACAGGAGAGAGAGGACTTCCCATGGCCACACCTTCTGTCTGTTCATAATATTTCCCATTCCATAGAAAGTAGGAGGAGGTCATGCAGTGATAGAAAAGCCTTGCGATCTCTTCAGTAAAAATGTCATTTACCTTCTCACTCCCACGCCCGAGTTAACTCGGACATCCGAGTCTCTTCCGCTGCCCCAACCACGAGTTAACTCGTATTTCAAATGCCCCGCTCTCTCTCCCAGTGCCAAATTTAGTCGTATGTTCCAGTTACGTTCGCTGAACGTGAGATGGCATCATCTGACAATGCTCAGAGAAGAACACAGCTATCTCGATACATCGCAAGCGCCGTATATTTAGTCTCGACCCTTACACTATCTTTGACAGCTGTCTTGAGTCACCCAACATGGCTGCATCTACAAACACTAGTAAACAAAGTTTGACGGAAAGTGATATTTTAGATGTTTTAGATAATGATGACGAGTCTGACTATTACGAGGATAGTGAAGATGATATATTAGTGAATGATTCTGTGGAAAGTGATAGTAGGAGTGATTTATCAGAAGGTTGGGGGGAGGAAGAGGAATTAGAAATCGAACCTGATCACATGGGGCGGAAACAACCGAGGTTAGTGCCACCACATACAGTTTCTCATATAACCTGGATAAATGACGCTAATTTTAGAGCAATAAAACATTATTTTGACCCAACAGAGTCTGGCATTAGGGACGAACTTAACCTCAATGAACATTCTACCGAAAATAATATATATATTGTGCCATTTCACTGTTATAAGAAGTTCCGTCCGTAAGAAGAACAAAGATGGAACCCAGGTATCTTAGAATAATTAACATCGAAAGGTCTGATCATACCGCAAGTGAAGGCGAAAGTATTCACATCAAGCGGGAGAGAAAAAGAATTTAGATCCAGAAGGCAGTGAAAAGGATCAAACGGGAATATTGTTACTAACAATTATTTTTTTAAAAATGAGAAAAACGAGATTGGATTACTACTTGAAAAATACGAGTCGAAGACGGACGTAACTGCACCAGAATTTTAAGGGCGGTACAACAAGAAATCAGCTCAGCGGGACAAAGAACGGATTTTTAGAAGCTACGTTGCGAATTAAGTGGAAGACTAATAATTTCATTCAGCGAACTCCAAGATACGTGAAGAGTTGAAAATAACGGCAACAAGCTTACGTCACCGCAGTCTCTGCTGACGTATTTCACGATATTACCAAAGTGAAGAGTTACAGAAAGGGAATCCTACAATAACCCAAAATTGAGTGAAGAAAGAGAATTTGTTCATTTCAAATTATAAAATTACATCACCCCAAGGAGAATATTCGACAAGTAGATCAACTCTTTCAAAAGGAATAATCTTTGCATTAGACAGTTTCTCACAGCTATTCACAATGGAAATGCTAATTAATCTTATTTGCTATTCTATTCCAACTAGTCCAGAGATGAGCAAGATGTTCTAAGAAGATGATAAGCCAGACTGCCCAAATGGGTGCCGCCGGATGACGTTGCCTACCGAGATGACTAAGCCCAGAGGAGAATGATGCGAATATTTCCCGTCCACCTAGTTACTAAGAGGCGATGTTTCAATATGTCCTGTCAGCTGGACATATGCCGACGACTGGAGCTGCTGAGTTCAGATAAGTCTTACTTTTAAATTAATGTAATAATGTTTATATTCATATGTGAGTGTAATATGATTTATAATTTGTTCCGTGCGAAATGATTAAGCGACAAGAGTGGTGTGATGAGTTAGAATAAAGGTGGATAGGTAATCTTCAGATATGCATGACAAATCCTTAGATAGGTAGTCAATCAGTGATGAAAGCCTACGTTCGAAATGTGATCCGTGTAGTGTGAAATACTGAGTTAGTCAAGGTGACAGTGAGTTGCATGATATGTAAAAGAGCGATGTAGGTACGTGTGTACAATGGTTATAGCCAATGAATGTCAAGTTAGGAACCAGCAGTAGGATATGCTTGCTAGATAGACAAATGTGTTTATGATAACTGGAGGTTATGACGGAATGAAGGTCATAGTATCTGGAAATATGTCCATGAACCGTGATTAAAATAATGAGGGCCACGATTGAAAGAAGTGAACCCGTATTTAGTAAGGAGACAAAATATGTTTTTGAAAGTATAATAATAATATTTTAAGAGAAGTTGATACGTGATTGATAATTTAGAATAGTGATAGTTATTGATTCTTCGCGAGGATGAGCACGGTGATGTAGTGGTGGACTTGATGGTTTTCATGTAGAGTTTTGCTAATAAGGAAATGAACGTGTAGCAGTTTCATGTACTGTTTATCTTACGAACAAGCATAAAGAAATACAAATAAGATCGGAGTGACATCTGTTGGTTAGAACGCACACTTGGTAGTGTCAACGAAATCTCAGTTAGGAGGACGAACTAAACACATGTACTGTCACAAATGTTCTCTAATACCAATCTATTCTCAGACGAGAGGAACGTAGTAACTTCTTAGGCGACATCCTATCACTGATGACTGAATGAAAATGTAGGAATCATATTCGACGGTCAAGTCTTCACACCATGCACCACTTTAGATAGCATATTTCAGATGAGACTAGTAGAGTAGTCGTTAACAAGTATAATATCGCACGTATGTTCAACTTAAAATGACGAGAGGATTCGGATCTTTAAATGGTATGTGTATCTTATTGGTACTGATTGAACCTTTTATGAGAACTACATTGATTTAAAAAGAGGACTTATCAAACTTCACGCAGAATAAAACAACGTAAATAAAGGAGCATGCATATTCAATATCCAACATTGTGACTTAATTATGTATGGAAGCATTAGGGAACTATCCTCCCAGGTTAATATCCATAGGTATTTATTAGTATGTTGAGAAAGATAGAAATGATTATATGGCAGTAAATGAATATGAGCTCCGAGGGAGAGCTAATAGTTAATTCAAACCTGATATGCAATAGGGGAAATTCCAATTCATGAGATATGGTTATAAATCTCAAAATGCGTCCTGGATACCATGAAAAAGACACCCTCAGTCTATATTTTTGCTTATTAGAACTCATGTTGTAAATATTTTTCTTTTCCTTTGCTAGGGTGCACCCAAATGAATTTTTTTTTAGTTACCCAGGTAAGTTTTTTAGTTATCCAGATAAGTTTTTTTAGTTACCCAGGTAAGTTTTTTAGTTATCCAGATAAGTTTTTCTTTAGTTACCCAAGTAAGTTTTTAGTTACTTATACGAATGTTAATTACTCACCTATGTTATAAACTATTTCACTAATTTAAGTATTCAAACATATTTGACTTCATAATTTCAATCCATTAATTGTACGCTTTATTCCGATTTGATTATTTCTTTAAGGGCCTAAGAGGGAGAATTTGACATTTTCTTTTGGACTTATGATTTTTAATTTGATAATTATGAGCTGGATCATAATAATATTCAGTCGAATAATGGCTTATGCGGAACTTAATAATTGGCCATATACTGTATTCTGTCCCTGATTTTTGTGGGCAAACAAGACCTGAGCACTTAGTGCAGTGGATTTCAGTAGATCTAGTGTAAAGGATGACGAAATCAAGCAACATTTCCTTTAGAATGCATAGTGGGTGCCGGATGTCCCAAATACCGGCAGATTCTCCGTAAACATTGCTTACATATATTTTTGCACGATACCGTCTTTTCTTTGGTTCTTCTTTTTATCCAGAAATGTGGAAGTGCTGAATGAGAGAGTGATATGGAGCAATGAGAAGAGAAAAGGAAATGATTAATTATATAATTGAATGGAGAAATAGGTAGACTTATGAGGTTAAGTCCATGTTCCCTAGAAACAGGCCAAGTGAACAGTCGATCATACAGTTTCCTTTACCAGATTTTCTTGTGGGAGGATAGCTCAATATTCGAATTCTGGATTGAAACATTTGTATAATAAACAAATATGTAAAATTTTAAACAGTTCTTTCAATGTGTTCGTAGTATAGAGACCTAGATTTAAGTGAATGAATGCGGTAACATCTTGATAGCTTAAGAATTAGAATGAGCAACATATGAGAGTCGTTCCTATAGGTGATTTAAGTCTTATTTGGCTCCGTATGGTATGTCTTTCTCTTATTCGGAACTCACCGCCCAAATTATAGAATTATATTAGTTGGAAAGGTCATAATTAAGCTAGCCTGGATATTATGCGTCCTCTCAGGGAGCCGGGAATGGCGCAATATATATATATATATACAAAAATAAAAACTAATATTAAAGGGATTTGCTTATGGCTGAGATATGTGGACGATACATTCGTAATAATTGATAAAGATGTTACCAATAGTAGCGAAATTTGGGAAAAATTAAACAATATCGACCCTAACCTGAGGAAGATGAAGACAAGGGTCCTTAAATTTTCTGGACATAACAGTTACACGAACCAATAACACTTTTGAATTTCAAATATATAGAAAGCCTACACATTCTCCAATAACTATAAATAATTCCTCATTACAC
Organism: Anabrus simplex; assembly: GCF_040414725.1. Lineage (NCBI taxonomy): Eukaryota > Metazoa > Arthropoda > Insecta > Orthoptera > Tettigoniidae > Anabrus > Anabrus simplex. Next base: position 485,311,537 of record NC_090265.1, read on the forward strand.
CCTGGCTCCCAGAAACAAGCATCTTTTCATAGTTTAATTTATAGAGCACTAAGAATTTCTGCTAGCTCACAATACCGGCCAGTCAACATTCCAATTATCAGTGTAGCAAATCTTACTCTTAATTGCTCTTGTCGGACTAACTTCTTTAACCTACCCTGTCCATAGGAAGGGGTAACCCTTGCACATTTCTCAAGTCACTCAGACGCAAGTGGTGCACGCTGCTTTGGGGGAATGCCTTAGCATGTTTTGAATTAGACAAGTCGAGATCCTCCTTAAATTCATGCCATTGGCACTTTTCTGATAATTTCTTCACATCTGATAAAGTCCAACGGCGATGGGGCAAGGACAGTGGAGCCAAGTTTTGGGTTAAATGGAAGCCTCTAGTCTGGGCCTGAATATTGATGGCAGATGTATGGCTGGTTGTTTTCATGAGACTGGTGACTACTCAAGAATTCGGTCCTACATCTGTGTCTGGGCAGGCATATATTGCATCACTGCTTCCCACCCCCAATGACTTCTCTTGGTCAACTCTTGTTCTTTTCTGATCGCAATGGTATTATAGGATTCAAGGCCTAGGGAGTTTTTAATTTTCATGCCCTTCGCGGACCTCGTCTTTCATTAGCCAATACCTTTAGTTTTCAAAGTGTCAGATGTCTTCAATTTTACATAGAGGACGGTTGCCTAGTTGTACTTTCTCTTAAAACAATAATCACCACCACCACCTGCCCTCCACAAATGAGGAAGGTCCTAGAAAAAAGTGGGCAAAACATCAGAAGTCACCCTTTTGACTAGCTAGGCAGCTGCACCCAGTGGGTAACCCCACATGCGGTCAAAATATGATAGATCAACGTGAAATTATAAATGGATCTTGGAATGTCAGAAGTTATTTGATAATGACAACAGTGACAGACTGGAAAGAAGAAAAGCTGCCATCACCTCTGAGCTGGCTATACTAAATATACCTGTCACTGCACTGAGTGAACCCAGACTATCAAGATGAAGCGAAGATCGTTGAGTCTGGATTGGGCTAGACCATCTTTTGGAAAGGGAAGGAGTATGAAGAAAACTATATTCATGGAGTTGGATTTGCAGTTAACAGGAGACTACTCACTCTGAGATAGGGATCTGCGCTCAAATGGCCTTCAATTAAATCAACGTGGTACGTATAAGTAAGGAAATTTGTTTAGAAGGGTTATAGGGAAGTACAGTCAGGAAAAGGGGGTGGTCAAGGGAGCGGTGATAAGGGTTCAGGGATAATGGAAGTCAAGCAGGGATGAGATCAAAATGTTAGCATTGAATTGTAAAAGTACTGTAAAGAAAGGGATAGAATTATCGTATAATCTCGAATACCACCCGCCACCGAATAAGACCAGCACCCTTCTTGTTTTCTTTTCTTTTTCCAATCACGAATGCACGACTTGTCAATATTGTATTTCCTACCGACAGCATGATTTCCAATCATTTCGGCTTCCTGAACTACTTTCAATTTCTCACTCGCAGTAAAAGATCACAAACGCTTTGTGAAATTCATGTTGATACTCTGAGAAAGTGAGTGAGACGTACACCGAGCCCAAAAGTAGCGTATACCGAGAGCAAAAAGAGCATTATTGCCAAGCTGCACCAGCAGTGATGCCCGATTTACATGCATTCGGAAAGACAAATTTCTCAACATTTTAAATATGACCCGCACCCAAATTCCGACGTGAGATTTTTCTGAAAAGTCAAAGGGGGTACATCAGGTAAGTTAGACACGTGGGATTGAAGTACCGACACTGGAAAATATTCCTCCCATTACGAGCTGACAATACGACCTGAACTGAAATAAACATGAACTAATAAAAGTACAATTCATGTAATGTCACAACAATGACATACCGGCAAAAAAAAAAAAAACTGTCCAACACGAGAAGGGATGGGCATCGAAGGACGAACCCTGCTACATTACCCCATACCGTTCATATCCAATCTTGTACGAGTGACGTGTCCATCCACCCTTCTTCTTGAATACGAATGTGGATCACTCGCAGAAATTTTGCTTTAGACATTGTTTTTCGTTTTAGAACAATGTAAGGTGCAAGCTTTCTGATAGCTGTTACAGCAAGCAGTGCAGTACATCATTGTTTCTTGCTTCCGGTAGCGCGTACGATAACACTGTATGTTCTTTACTTATCGATTGTTCGACTTTGCAGATATGGAAACTGATAGGCGTCTGACCTGCGGTTCCTACAAGGGAGATCAAATATTCCTTCACTTTACGCTTCTCAATCACAAAGCGATGAAAATGGTTTAAATAATTTGTCATTTTTTGGCATGATGATGATCTTCGAAGAGGAAAGCCATTTATCTTCGATGATGATCTTCGTCGAAGAGAAAATCCATTTATTTTCATTAAATTAATCAAATCCGAGACACCGATTCCATGTGTAACGTTTATTTCACATTCTTTAAAATACTGCATTTTGTGAGAAATGGCTTATCCAACGTTGCGTAACAAAATCATATATATAAGTGCAGTAGGATTACCTGCCGGCTAATAACACCATGTTGCCCTGTGTTTGGAATGCCCGCTTTCGCAATAGGAAGCCTGCTACTAGAGTTGACATCTTTATTTCGAAACGCAACCGGAGCTGCGTGATGGATGTTCGAAGTTGTGGGTCCGTCAAATATGTGAACATTTCTTTTTCTCCACTTTGGACCCAAAAATATTGGGATGCGTAAATTATGCAAGGGCGTTAATTACGCGAGAGAATGCGGTAGTTTCTTTATCAGACGATAAAATGAACGGAAATTTATAGGTATCTCTGAACACTTGGAGATAATGTTTGTTATATTTTCTGGCCATAACGAGAAAAGTACCTAAAACTGTCACCGACACAACCACCTTAAAAACATTCCACTCATTAAAATTATACACTTAAATACGCAAAACTACCATATAAAACAATTCAATACGTCCCATACATTATTAACATACGACTTTGGCAGTGGGGGAGAGCATAGAAATGAAAAAAAAAAAAAAAAAAAAAAAAATAAGTGGCCTACAACGACGAAACTACGCATAAAAACGATGTTAACAGTGCGCGAACAACAGTGACGAACTCACTTTCATCCCGATTAACTGAGTCGCTAGCGCGCGCCAGCCTGTCTTGCTTACAGGACGATTGACACCCCGAATCCCTAGCTGTATCAAAGTAGTTAGAGTAAGAGGTAGGGATCACGCGCAGGTCTCCCCACCACGCTTGACCGTCGATGACGTCAGCGTGCACCCTCAGCGCCTTGCCTTCTGTATGAGGTAGGCTAATACATAGCTGTAAGCTATTCTGTTTTAGCCACAAGTTAGATATAGGAGAACTTCATTGATATTTTAACATCACCTAACAAAAGGCATTCCACTTCACTATTACGAGAGTAATAATAGGAGATCAAATACAGTGTGAATCCAGCAGCGTTTCTGAAGTATTTCGATCTGTATAAAAGGTTGTAACAATGCTAAGACTGACCCCAGTGGAATGGCCATTCCGTATGTTCATGTTTTCAACACCCATGATAACAGTAACAAGGGGCTCTAATTGTTACGGACTCGAACATTAAAGCTTGATGACTGCAAGAAATATGTCCGCTGTTACAAGCAACATTGGGAAACTATATACACTGTCAACAACACAAACAGCAAATGTTAAGAAACTGTCCACAAAACAAACAGTACAGTAAATGTTCTCCTCCCAGTGCCAGGAACTGACAAATTCCACGTTAACATTATGTAGGCCATATAAATTAATGAGCCTGTATACTAACATTCTTAGCACTGGTTTCGCCTTTCATAAAAAAAAATAACAGGCTTGTTATACACAAAGAATAATGCTGATATTTAAAAAAAAAAAAGAATATCAAACACACTTATCCATAGCATCAGTGGAATTTCTTTGCTTTTCTTCTTTCTTTATCGGTATTGTATTAACTGAAACCGGGTCTCCATTCCAATAAAAGAACGGCTTCTCACGAAGCAACTTGCAAGCTCATAAATTTCGGGGAATTTCTTCTTCAGGATATCCGTAAGGTTTGTGATGATGTTAGAACCCACTTTCAGTTCTTTCCCGAACTCGATAGCTGCAGTTGCTTAAGTGCGGCCAGTATCCAGTATTCGGGAGGTAGTGGGTTCGAACCCCACTGTCGGCAGCCCTGAAGATGGTTTTCCGTGGTTTCCCATTTTCACACCAAGCACCTGTACCTTAATTAAGGCCAGGGGCGCTTCCTTCCCACTCCTAGCCCTTTCCTGTCCCATTTGAAATCTAATTTCCACCCCTTGTAGTATGACCTGTTTTCTCTCCGTAATCGCTTTCTATATCGAGGTTCTTCTTCTTTACCCTAAAAGCTACAATACAGCCAGTGAAGTTTTCAAGCAGCTCATCATGATCCTTGGTTTCGCGACTGTCCTCGAGCTGTTTTACTAGCCCTTCAAGGGCTTAAACGAACCCTTGCTCATCCTACGGTAAAGAATTGGGTGTTGTGGGCTCAACGCTGGCCTTAGACTGGCACACGATATCCGAGTTTTGATCGAGTTCATCAGTAGCATGTAACATATTCGAGCGTAGTGTTTCATAATCTTCCGGAGAACAGATGGAATTTCTTATCGCCTCGGAAGCATTGAGGCTAAGAAGCAATGATCTCACATTTGGCGTCACATCTGTCGGAAGAGGATGGTCATAAAGCATAAAGCTGACCACAGCAGAGTGTGCGGCTTATATAGCTGCAAGGTACGTAGAATACAAGGAAGTGAACGTGTTCTCGTGTGATATTTATTTACATCAAATAAAATCGCATTTGACAGCGATAGTATGAACACCAAGTAAAGTGGACCAGTCAAATGGGGAGGCAGCATATAAGGTCCTATTAGGTGATCTAGGACAACATCCGCCCATACGTTGACAGAGAATCGTTGCTGTTGGGCCACCAACGTGGGGGGGAGTGGGGATTGTCCTCACTCCAGACATGGCCGTTGCAGGTGAATGAGGCCTCATCTGCAAATAATATAAACTGTACAAAGTTTGGCACTACAGCATTGCGGTGGGTAATCCATTGACAGAAGTGAACGCAGGACTCAAAATCCATTGGTCCCAGTGCTTGTACACGTTCTCTAAGATAGGGGTGTAATATCTGTCCCACTAGTACTCTCCACACTGTATCCTTCGAAGCGTGCGTTTCACGGGCAAGTGATGGGTTGTTAGCCACACGATCCAACACTATCTCCTCAAAATCTGGTGTTCGAATATGTCTTCGGAGGGAACCTTGGCCGGCTCTCTATGGAGTAAACGACCCCGTCTCTCGTAAGTTGGTATCCACAGAGACAAACTTCTTCCAATTAGGATGACGCCTGTTGGGAAAGTATTCTCTGTACATTTGTGTTCCTTTACAGGCACGACATCCTGCTGCACCATACATTAAATGTGTCTGCCAACTCTCGTAACATGTAATGTTCCATCTTTGACTACGCGTCATGCACTGTACAGAGTAACACACCTCACCATGGGCACATCACAAGCCGTCTGATGCAATGGACAACTGACACCAGGGACAGTGGCGTGCGTGCAGCACAGGTTAATGCGCTGGTGCGATGCATGCGATCATCACATGACACACATACTATAAGGTGTGTACAGTATGTCTGTTTGGTGGTCGGGGGTGTACGCAGTTTATCACCAGGTGCCTGTTCCAGTGTACAACAGACACCAGGGATCTTTGCGAGAATGCAGCAGAACTGCTTGCGCCGTTGCAATACGTGCACGAAGACCTTTGAACAAGTATTATGAACTACGTTGTTGTCATGCAGTGTGTATGTCCATAACACAATAAATATGCATTTCCGACCACTGGTTCCCTATCTCATTATAATCGGTTGTGGACCAACTATCACTAGAGCCCTGTGCGGATATAAAAATTATTATCCGCATCCGCTCCACATCCGCACCAGCATCCGAATGCTGTTATCCGCATCCGCGAATGATTATCCGCAGATATTGTAAATATCTAACTACAATATGTTACACCCAAGATATTCAAACGGTTAGATCTGTAAACATAATACAACAGGCCTGATATCCGGCACCAGACCCCTCCACAATCACAGGTTTAGGAGGGATCTTCTCTTATGACAACTACTGACGTATTGACCTTTGTTCCTTCCTTCCATTAATTGTGGGCAGCAGCCAGTTAGGCTACGTTCAGAATTACAGCTTTATAGACTTGAGGTTCTTCCATACCCCTGTCGAGGGTCGCCTAACCACAAGCAAAAGTAAGAGTATAAAAAGCAAAGTCATCTCCGTACAGGCCATGAAGGCCCTTGGAGTGGTGGAAGGTAAAGACTTCCACTATCCGTAACCTCGGCACTTGATGGCGTAGAGTGGTTAGCTCTATGCCCGGCCGCCTTTGCCCCCAGGAATTAACCTGGTACTCATTTTTGGTGTAGGCTGAGTGAACCTCACGGCCATGTGCACCTCCGGAATGGGAAATCTTGTTTCTTAATTTTTACGACTTCCTGACGGGGATTCGAACCCATGCCCTTCCAGGCGAACCGAGCACGCCTTTACCGCCTCAGTCAGGCAGCCCCTAAAAATAAGAGTATACCTGAGTGAAAATTAATAAATTAATAAACTTAATTATTTAGAAATTATCAGCAAAATTATCTGCACTGCCATTCAGTTTGTATCTGCCAGGATCCTAACTTCGTGGATATCCATGGATTTATCCACGGATATCTGCATCCGTGCAAAAGGTTTCAGACACCCTGTATAGGTACAATTAACTGTGAATACCTTTGAAAATCTCTGCATGGAGCATGATTTAAATTATGGATCCATTTTCAGATCTCAAAGACCTTACCAATTCATCCACATGCCTACACACTCTTTGCTCGCAGGAAATGCGCTGCTTATTCACCTTGAATTTAATTTGCATATCATAGTTCTGTTTCATGTTTCATGTTTTACAGCATTTATTTAGGTTATATCATAACTTGATTGCATAAATAGTACAGTACTTGTATTACAACAAGCATCAAAAAGTTTGTGGAATGGTCATCTTGGTGTGAAGATTGCACACAGTCATTTTTACAGTGCATATTTAGCACATTTTATGTTGCTGATATGTACTGTAGGTAACAGGCAGAGCAATATCAATCTTATGGACTAGCACTGTTAGATGGGTTGCTTATCTTCATGTTTTACAGTATAAGGAGCTGGTGGACCACTCAGTACATTATAGTGTTAGCATCCTTTAATAATTAAGATTAACATGTATTTTTTCTAGATAAGGGCATTTGTCAACGAGGAGGGTCTGTTCAAACAATGCTATTTCCACTTCAAATCTTTTTGTAGTATGCATTGCAGTAGTTGAATAATATAGAATGGCAAGAGCAATCCAGACCAGAAAGATGTAATTCCTTAAAAGTAGAACCAAACCCAATTATGGGCATGTTCCATGTACCTATTATTATAGATTTTGTTGCATTTTTCCACAACTTTCTTATGGTGAAAATAGTGCGTTTTAAACAGACACTCCTCAAATATGCATAAGAGGGTAGATCCATGATGAACTTCCTCTTGATAAAATATTATCAATTCATACAATAGACACCTATTGTACATAGAGGATGGAACAAACTTTGATCACTTTTTTTGATGAATTGAAGTGGTTAATGGACAGAAAACAGAAATCTTACAACTCTCAAGATACAATCCATTTCTGACTTCCATGATCATATGACCACAGAATTTCGAAGAACTTCTAGTACATTGGCTTAAATTTGTTGCTTTTGGCAATATTACCTCTAATGTTGCCCTTAAACTGAATCATTGTCTAGATTATTATCAAATTCTATAGTGGTTTTGTGTTTTACAAACCTAGGAGTATGCCATGGTACTGAATAGAACCAAGTCCTGAGAGATTGTTTGAGTTTCATAGAGGACCAACAGCTCCGATGTACTGTGTTGAAAGAAACTCCTACAGAGTGAAAGTTTTAGAATGAAAGATATGCTAAGCTTCAGTTCAAGAGCAACTACAACAGATCAGATCGTATTACAGAATCTAATATGTTGGCAGTCTTGAGCCATGGCCCTTGGTGCAGCATCACTGTCTAGAGTACGACTAGAAGATAACAATGGCGTGAGTTCTAGATAAAATAATTCAAAAGAAGGTAAAAGGAAAAGAGAGAGATGAAAAAGTGAAAATGAGGCAGCGGTACACCCCGAAACCAAGACCCTCACATGAAAATCAGGGACACTGACCACAAGATTAGCAATGTTAGAGATAATCACATGCAAATTGCGAACAGATATACAAGCTGTTAAATTTAAAGGGCCAGTTTTCTTTAAATAAGGGCTGATGGCACGAACTCCTGCTCATGTATCCATTTATTTTTAATGCAGAATAACCTCCCAAAATTTAAATAAAATCAGTGACCCCATAGCTGTGGCTTCTCCTCGTCAGAACATGGAAGCAATTTATGTAAACATTTGTATGGGGTGTTCAGTTACGAAAAGGCATCCGAGATGTGAAGGTGATCCTGAATGATTACAATTCTCTGGACAGCAAAATTAAGAATGAAGAGGTGCTGCAACTGGTAGGAGAAAAATACAATCTGTTAGAAACTAAAGAGCAAATAAAAATTGAATCTATTCCACTAAATAACTTTTAGTTAAAATCCTAAATTTCGATGCACTACTGGAAAAGTAACATGGAACAAAGTTCTTTTCTTTCTTCACCGGTCAAATCAATTATACAAAATATACAGGAATAGTACTGTCAGGCCTCACATGCATATACACACCCAACACTATAAGAGCCATTTGAAATATCAGTTACACACCCTTTCATACAGTCACTCAGGTAAACACTTTTCCAATACTGACTTTACCAAACCAAGGTGCTATTGATCAATTTACTAGTTTGAACAATGAGTAAGTTGCCAAGTTGCTGAAAACATTCAATTACGATAACTTGTTAGCCTACAAAAGAAGTCCGTGTATTTGACTGCATGTCTGTGTCGGTGCGGCGTAAAGCAAATTGTTTATGTAAGAGAGGGCTGTACTGTCATCTGGATGTTTGGGAGGTGTTGGCATTAGTTGAAAAGTATGAGTGCTTCGTTTCAAAGTGTGTGCGAACGTTGGTCTGTGTGAAGTGTAGTGTTTACAGACCAAAGAAGGCAACTCAGAAGCAGCTGCTGTCGAATGAAGCCACTTGTGCACTTATGCTGATTCAAGAAGACTGCTTGCAGAGGTACGTTGCCAGAATGCTAGGGATTGCTCAGAATATGATCAGATACCTATGGAAATGTTTCCAGGAGACTGGAAGTGTTCCAGACACCCTGCCATAGGCTGCCAAAGGAAAACAATCCTAGGACAGGATCACTTGGTGCATCTACAAGCACTCCAAAACCAGCAAATCAGAGCACGAGCATTACAGGAGGATGTACAGCAGGCTTCTAGAGCATGAGTTTTCTCAAGAGACCAATTTAAGAACCTGAGGACCCATTCAAGTACCTGCATTGGACAGATGACATCGTGACAGGAGACTGCTATTTCCTAGAGATCATCTACACTGGCGACCTGTGCTAATCTCAGGTGACTTCCATTTCAAGTTATATCGGTCAAATGGTCATCTTATTACAAATAACTAATCTCATTTTTTTCTGTATTGAAGATAAAATAAGTAAAATTCTTTCAAGAATAAAATTACTGTGTCCACCTATTCAATACAATTATACAATTATAATCAGAATTATATGATAAGATAATCAGCTATGTGGGAAATGATATGGAAAGGAATGTGATTGTAGCGGGTGATCTCAGTTTACCAAATGTCAACTGGGAAAGTAATGCGAATAACAGGAAGTATGACCAACAATTAATTATAATTGTATTAAATAGGTGGACACAGTAATTTTATTCTTGAAAGAATTTTACCAAACGGTCATATGTGAGTCTGGAGAATATGTGGGGAGTGATTTCATCTAAAAACTGTATACTGTAATCTACTGTTGCTTACGGAGGTGGGTCTGTTAAAGCATGAGTAGGCCTAAGTCTTGACATGAAAACTGACCTCCTGATCATTCACAATGGATCCTGAACTGCTAATGGTACATTGACAAGATGTTAGTGCTATATGGGATTCCTCACATGAGGCAACATTGAGAAAATACAGTACTCATGCATTATAATACTAGAGTATGTGGTATCATCATTCAGAGATTCCTGCAGAAGCACCACATGCAACAAATGGAGTGGCCATCCAAAAGTCCCAAACTGAATCTGGCTGAACAAATCTGGAATAAACTGGAGCACCACATCCGTGCGAGAAATTCACCACCCCAAACACTACACGCCCTTGAAGACAACCTTTTCAAAGAATTGAGACGTCTGCTTCAACTGATATTAAGATGCTTAATTACCATGTAGCTATTTTGGTGCATGATCAGGGATCACTTTGCTTTATTTTTTTTAAATGTTTATATGTTGTGCAATGATATCATATACCGAGTGTCCAAAGAACGATTCTCGTATCAGTTATTAACTGCTGAAAACGTGATTTGTTTTCATTACATATTTCAATATGTATGCTTACCACAAAAGTATGAACATATAAAAAAGCGACCATATTTCTTTCTTTGAGCAGTGCATAAAGGAATTTATAAACACTTAAATCATGGAAACTTTTGATTCAAGGAAGTAGACTACAGAAGAAGTCCTGAAGTTAACCAACCCACTCATAGGAAAGAAAAAAAAAAAAAAAGCAGTATATACAAACCTTTAGTGCGGCATTGTGAAGCAGCCCACTTGTGAGCTGCCTTGAATACTTGCATTTCCGATAAAACATTGAGTTGATTTTGTTCCAATATTGTAATTAAACTTGCTTGATAAAGGTGAAGAAAATTATCGGACTTGAACACATCGCTGGTATGTTCACAGATGATCTAAAATACAATATTAGAAACAATATGGTACAACATATGACATCATAATTTCATAAGCAAATCATACATGTAATTCAAAATAGAAAAATCTAGTTGTAGCTGTCACTGTAGAATAAAAGGTGGCACAGTCTGAATTTTAATGGATTTCACTGCTGGATTTGTCAGCAATGTTGAAAGAAAAGAAAAGAAGAAAAAAAACCCCACACAGATGGATGATTTGAGTAAAAAAAAAAAGTTAAAGAATTGCAAATCCATAAAGGCTCAATAAAGGTACAACACAGCACAGAATTGGTAAGGAAATAGTTGCTAAAGGTAGGCTGGAAAAAGGAAATATGAAGTGATCTGAACTACAGAATAAAACTATTGTAAAAAAAAATGTATTCTTATGCTCTAATTCAGCAATTTCTGCATGTAAGACTCCTGGTCAGCAAAGAGCTAAAGTAATAAGAAAGGCACAAAATATAACACATATATAATAACATGTAGTGGGTAACTAGTTAGGGAGAGAGGGGGACACACAGAGAGAGAGAGAGAGAGAGAGAGAGAGAGAGAGAACATACACACGAAAGTTAGGTTAGGTTGGAGTTTTCCATTACTATCAATATTTTAATCAGATACCACAAGAGTCGCAGTTTTACATGAAATTATAACTGCAGGCATGTGACTTCTCATTTCAAAAATCTCTCGTGCTTTGACAAGGATTCAACTCATCCTCACTGCAGAAAGAAATTAGCAACAATCTCATTAAATCATCATGCTTTCTCTAAATATTTTCCACCATCATGAAAATAGTATGCCTACCCATTTTATGCCCTTTAATATAATTAAAGTAGAGTCTTGATAATCCAAGGTAATTTTGGGGGACTACATGGAAAATTGTGAAACAGCAACAATTGAAGCTAAGGTCCTGTATTGTCTTTTCTTACTGTTGGTATGGCATGGATTAAGGTTACTTTTTGAACAAGTCCTTAATTGACTTCTGTTTCTGAATGTTGCATCATTTCTGTGCAATGTCATGCCATAGTTTGAAGAACACGGTGTCGGCGGGAGTTACCTCTGGCTGTTGTTCTATGTAGTGTAATGCCACCTCCAATGCATTGAGACCCTCGCTATGAGACATATTTGGTAACGTCTCTACTAAAATTTCTTCCTCGCTATCTTTTGTTGGTTCATTCAACATTTCAATTATTGATGCGTTTGAATGTTCATACTGTTCATCACTCTTCATCCATTCCATAATTTCGATTTCAGAAGCATCTTTAAATCTGGGTATTTGTGAGATTAAATCTGACAAGTTTGGTATGGTTTGGTATGTCAACATCATTGCTGTCATCAGAGTTACAGTCAGCAGATACAGCACTGCCTAAAATCTTCTTCCATTATTTCAGGAGTGTCTCTGGCTTCACTTCATCCCTTGCTTCTGCTAACCTATACACTGCATCCCTCATGGTTATCTTTTTGAGGAAGTTCATGACGTTTTCCTCATGTTCTGTTGCTTACAGGAGTGCCATTACTTTAACACACCCTGATCCAAAGGTTGTATCAAACTTGTTACATTCGAGGGCAAAAATAAAGCATGAATTCCATCTGGATATGACCCTGCGTTGTCCAGTAATAAAACTGCTCTCCATTCTCAAAAACGTTTTAGCTTCAGGCACAACAACAAACATGCGCATGATCTTAGTAGAGGGAAGGTACAGTACGATGACATGGAGGGAATAAGCAGGGAATGAAATGCTGTAGAAAACCCATTTTAAATTTGCGAAAAGAAAAATTGAAATAATGCTCGGAGTTAACATAGTCTCGGATTTGGGAGGTTTTACTGTATTGTTTCTGAAAACTACATACCGTATTTCCATGGATTCATTAATTTGCATTGGTGAAATAAATATCAACAGTGTTTCGTCTGGAATGGGTATGCAAGTATGGTGGCATATCTGTTGACTATTGAATCCTGGTTATTGTGGAGGGAAATGAAATGGCGTACAGCTTTTCCTGTCGGGAGTGTCCGAGGACATGTTTAGCTCGCTCGATTCAGGCCTTTTGATTTGACTCCCGTTGGCGACCTGCGCATTGTGATGGGGGTGAAATGATGAAGAAGACAACACACACAACCAGCCCCCGCACCAGCAAAAAACCAATGACGGTTATAATTCCCAACCCTGCCAGGAATCAAAGCCGAGACCCCTGTGACCAAAGGCCAGCATGCTAACCATTTAGCCATGGAGCCGGACATTGTGGAAGGAAATCTATACCAGCAAAGTCGTCATAGACCATCTCCAGTTGACTGGGTGCAGTATGTAAGTGCCCTTCACTTGTGTATGTCTAGGTAGGTTTCTTCCGGCTGAATCTGGTAACACTAAAGCCCTTGTTCCTCTATATCTTACTTGATATGATCAAGCCACCTTTTCCTTGATCTATTCATCGATCTCTTGCCTTCAACCACAGTTTCTATTTATTTTCATCCAGTTCTTTGAAGTTCCAACCATTTATCTCAGGTAAGGTTTCACATATTGACTGTTTAACTTGGGCCTGCTGCCTTACTTCTAGATGCAACTTCGTCTTACTTGTATTGAGGACCACTGTTCTTAAGTATTTTGTTTCCACTGAACGGAGCTAGCTCATTTATCTGCTGGTTAGAGTGATAATAATGTTATTGTTTTTATGCCCCACTAACTACTTTGACGGTTTTCGGAGTGATTAGTGTAATGAGCATAAAAGATATTGTTGTAAATTGTCATTTTCACTCTTTGTGGAATTTGGAAATCCCATAGAAGTTTTCATGCTTCATTTTATACATTTGCTCATTTTTTCAAGACTGATAATGATTTCTGCATGGCACTGTATTATTTTCTGTGAACACTTCACCCAGTTATCTGAAATGATGCAGTATGTCAGGGTTAGTTTGTTTTCTAGGTATTTCATTTCCACTGTTTGGAACTTGCTCGTATCTCTGCTGGTTACAGTACAAGCATGACGAATAAAATAACAAGTGTGACGACTCAACCGTTATAGCGTGGTAGTTTGTGGACCCGCCACTGGGAGCACTGCAAACGACGGTGTCCAACACGTGCTTCAGTAGACCGGCAAACCATGTGTAGGAAAGTGCGGGAGATGTTATTGTGCGAGATATTTCAAGTCAGTAAGTTGAATTTTCTTTGCTTTCAGTTCCTAAATTCAGTTTATTGTGTGTTGTGCACTTAAAGCACGTGTGTTATGTGGCCTGATTAAATTAATATTTCAACAAGCCGTACTGTTTTGTGCCTGATTGTAAGTCAGGCTATGGTAGAGTAGTTAATGGTATTAAGATACTTTTCACCACCGAAGGGTATAAATAAATTTGAAAAATGGGCCAGAGCTATTCCACTGAAGGACAATGTGTTAACGCGTAATAATAGAATTTGTCGAGTTCATTTCTCTGATGATTTTATAGTAAAATCAGATAATTTTATAGTGAATGGTGAAAAAGCGGTTATGTCTTGTGTGAGATGGAAATTACGTCCAGGAGCAGTGTCTCACATTTTCCCTAATTTTCCAAAATACCTTTCAAGTGAGATTAAGTCCGTGAAACTAACAACAGGAAAAAGAATCTAGACACCACTAGGAAAAGAAGAAACAAGATTGAAGATAGGAGGGCATCAGCAAATGGAGAATTAAAAGGTCAGTCTAATGTTGATCAAAATTTGTGTTATTATTCTGATGCCGTAAACACCTTTTCATCACCATTCGTTTTAGATTTTAGTCAATACATCTTGAAGTTTTAATTTTAATTTGCATTTCGCTGCACCTCGTACCATTAGTGGCCGATGACCTAGCTGTTAGGCCCCTTTAAACAACAATCATCATCTTTCTAATACCTATTTCAGTGTTCGAAGTGAGTAAATTTCTTTTCCTTGCTTGTGCTATTATGCATGTTATTTTATCCTTACTTCTGCCATTGTTAGTTATTATTTTACTACCCAAGTAACAATATTCATCCACTTCCTTTTAAATTTATTAAGTGTTCGCCCTGTGCCCATTCTCTTAGTGACAATAATCAAAGTACATTTTCAGTTCTCTCCAAAATAACAGACTACAGTTCAAGCAATAATGAAGTGTTTTTAACATGACCTTCGAAAAGTATATGCGACATTCTCTTCCAGGCCGAGAAAGTAATTCGTGAAAAACTAAACTCAAAATCGATGTGGGGCAAAATATTTTTTGATTGTATTGATTCTATAGACAACATTTCAGTTGATCCTTCACGAGCTGGCTGTTGTCTTCAACATGTTATGGATATAATCCCCAGACTTGTTTATCATTATCTGAGGGGCCGATTTTTCTTCAGAATGAAAGAAATCTCGCGAGATTTACAATCTCGATCATCCGCCAAAACTTCAAGCAAGCTTTCGAAAGTCCAGTAACCGACACACCGAGTTGGTGATTATTTTAATATGCTGGGAGTTATATGTTATTTATGTATATATACACTTGAGTAACTTGTGCTTTTCGCAACATGTGATGAAGGTCATAGCTCTTATTTCCATGTATGATATTCTTCCATTGTTCTCTGCCATGGTAGTTTAATTGTAATCTCTCATTTTAAAAAAAAGACAGTGTATACTTATCAGTTACGGAGTAATGTGTTTCCTGCATCCCCATTCCTAAGACCAGCTGATCGGTATTGTGGAGCTACCATACTCTAGTGCTGCCTGGTGGGTTGCGCCAGAACTCGATGAGTCATCACACTTGGTTCTTATATTCATCATGGTACAAGTAACTTAATGATGAGCATAAAGCCTTTTTTGTAAATTGTCTTTGAATTCTTTGTGGGAATCCCACAGAAGTTTTTTGCAATTCACAAATGTGTTTCTTTTTTGAACCTTGATGGTGATTTCTGCATGGCAATGGATTATTTTCTGTGACTACCTTACCCAGTTATCAGAAATGATCTACGTCACGGTTTTCTCCATGGTTTGTTAGATTTTTGACAACTACTGATAGAACCATTATTTTAGAGTAGTCATTCTTCAGGGACTTCAGGAAACAGAAAGTCAGCACGAAGAAAATATACTATGTTCAGTATACTCTACCTGGATGCAAAATATTATTTGCAAATATTCTATTCCTTATATCCTCCAATGATGCCTTTAGTATTTATTTCAAGACTTCTGGAAGTGTGAGAGACAGGAAGGATTCAAATATGTGTTCACAGCTCATTTTTCAATAGTTAAATTAGATAGTTCAATCAATCAATCAATCAATCAATCAATCAATCAATCAATCAATCCTGATCTGCATTTAGGGCAGTCACCCAGGTGCAAGATTCCCAATCTGTTGTTTTCCTAGACTTTTCTAATGATTGCAAAGAAATTGGAAATTTACTGAACATCTCCCTTGGTAAGTTATTGCAATCCCTAACTCCCCTTCCTATAAATGAATATTTGCCCCAATTTTTCCTCTTGAATTCCAAATTTATCTTCATATTATGATCTTTCCTACTTTTAAAGATGCCACTCAAACTTATTAGTCTACTAATGTCATTGCACGCCATCTCTCCACTGACAGCTCAAAACATACCACATAGTGGAGCAGCTCGTT
Organism: Anabrus simplex; assembly: GCF_040414725.1. Lineage (NCBI taxonomy): Eukaryota > Metazoa > Arthropoda > Insecta > Orthoptera > Tettigoniidae > Anabrus > Anabrus simplex. Next base: position 485,328,080 of record NC_090265.1, read on the forward strand.
TCTTTTCTCCCTAGTCTTCCCAATCCAAACATTGCAATATTTTTGTAACACTACTCTTTTGTCGGAAATCACCCAGAACAAATCAAGCTGCTTTTCTTTGATTTTTTCCAGTTCTTGAATCAATTAATCTGGGTGAGTGTCCCATACACTGGAACCATATTCTAGTTGGGGACTTAACAGAGACTTATAGGCCCTCTCCTTTACATCCTTACTACATCCCCTAAATACCCTCATAACCACGTGCAGAGATCTGTACCCTTCATTTACAATCCCATTTATGTAGTTACCCCACAGATTTTCTTTCCTTATATTAACACCCAGGTAATTTACTATGATCCCCAAAAGGAACTTTCACCCCATCAATGCAGTAATTAAAATCAGGACTCTTCCTATTTGTGAAATGCACAATCTGACTTGTAACCCCGTTTATCATCGTACCATTGCCTACTGTCATCTCACAACATTATTCAGGTCATTTTGCACTTTCTCACAATCTCAATCTTGTAACTTATTTATTACTCTATACAGAATAACATCATCCTCAAAAAGCCTTATCTCTGATTCCACTTCTTTACTCATATAATTTATAAATATATAAGAAAACATAAAGGTCCAATAACCCTGCATTGCGGAATTCCCTTCTTAATTATTACAGAGTCAGATAAAGCTTTATCTACTCTAATTCTCTGAGTTCTATTTTCTAGAAATATAGCCACCCATTCAGTTACTCTTTTGTCTAGTCCAATTGTCCCATGATATACCCTATCTAATGCCTTAAATGGATGAATCGCGATACAATCCATATGACCTGAATCCAGGATATCTGCTGTATCTTGCTGGAATACTACAAGTTGAGCTTCAGTGGAATAACCTTTCCTAAACCCAAACTGCCATCTATCGAACCAGTCATTAATTTTGCAAACATCTCTAATATAATCAGAAAGAATGCTTTCCCAAAGCTTAAAAGCAATGCATATCTAATTCACTGGTCTGTAATTTTCAGCTTTATATCTTTTCACCCCTTTCCTTTATACACAGGGGCTACTATAGCAACTCTCCATTCATTTGGTATAGCTCCTTCATGCAAACAACAATCAAATAAGTACTTCAGATATGGTACTATATCCCAACCCATTGTCTTTAGTATATCCCCAGAAATCTTATCAATTCCACCTGCTTTTCTAGTTTTCCAGTTTTGTATCTTATTGTAAATGTTGTTAACATAGATAAATTTTAATACTTCTTTAGAGTCACCTCCTCTATCTGGACATTATCCTTGTAACCAACAAAATTTACATATGGTACTGCTGACTGAATACTTTTGCCTTTGGTAGATCCTCGCATACACACTCCCCTTGTTCATTAATGATTCCTGGAAAGTCTTTCTTGGAACCTGTTTCTGCCTTTAAAGTATCTATACATACCCTTCCGTTTTTCACTAAAATTTGTATGACTGCCAATTATGCTTGCCATCGTGTAACCCTTAGTTGACTTCTTTGCTGGATTCAATTTCCTAGCAAGTTCCTCCAAATTGTCCTTATTTCCACAGCCATGTCTAACTCTTATTTCTTTCCAACCTGCACCTCCTTCTTAGTCTCTTTACTTCTTTGTTATGATATAGTAGTTCTTTACTATTCGTTATCACCTTTAAAGGTGCAAACCTGTTTTCACATCCTTGACAATGCTTTAAACCCACCCTGACTGTATTTACATTTTCTTTTTACCATTTCTCGTTGTAACATTTTAAAAATTTCCTTATGCCTGTTTCATCAGCCAAATGGTATGCTACTTCTAAAACCTTCTGTTCTATCACATTTACTTTTAACTACGACAACAAAAGCTTTGTGATCTCTAATACCATCTATTACCTCGGTTTCTCTATACAGCTCGTCTGGTTTCACCAGCACCACGACCAGAATTCTCTTACCTCTAGTTGGTTCCATCACTTTCTGAATCAGCTGTCCTTCCCATTAACTTATTTGCCATTTGTTGGTCATACTTCCTGTTATTCGCATTACTTTTCCCAATTGACATTTGGTAAACTGAGATCACCCGCTACAATCATATTCCTTTCCATATCGCTTCCCACATAGCTGATTATCTTCTCATATAATTCTGATTCAGCATCAGTGCTATCCTTTCCTGATATATACACTCCAAAGACATCAAGCTGCCTATTATCTTTAGAGATGAGAGTTACACCTAGAATTTTATGTTTGTCATCTTTAACTTTTTCGTAGCTTTTTTTAAAGATAAAATGCTATTTGTTCGGGGCATTGACCTAGAAAGATCCTTTGCCCCTACTCACACCATATATGAGGAACATGCATGTATTTTGTAAATGGCAAAAGTGTAAAGTGTTGAATGTGAGGAAAGGAATGTTAAGGACGACAAAAGACAAAAACACCCAGTCCCTAGGCCAAGGATATTAATCATTTACAATTAAAAACCCCTGACCGGGCCGGGAATTGAACACGAGGCCGCCAGGTGATAGGAGGACATGTTGCCCCCTACGCCACGGGGCCGGACTTTTCGTAGCTTACAAATTCATCTTTCACCAGAATGAATAAACCCTCTCCTACCATTCCTATCCTATCTCTGCGATGCACACTCCAATTCCATGATAAAATTTCTGCATTTATTATACCATTTCTCAGCCTTGATTCAACTCCTGTTACTATATCTGTTAAGTATATATCTATTAAATTACTTAATTCCATTCCTTTCTTTACAATACTTCTGCAGTTCAACACTAACGTTTTGATGCCATCCCTACTTGACTTCCAGATCCCCGTACCCTTATCACTGCTCCCTAGAACACTCCGTTTCCCTGAATGAACCTTCCCATAACATTTCTAAACAAATTTCCTAATATATGTACAATTGCGGCTTAAGCGAAGGCCATCTGAGTGCAGATCTCTATCACCGATTGGGATCTAGAAATCTCACTCCCAGTTTTCCACATACACACTCCATAGTCTCATTTAAATCCCCAACCACCTTCCAATCAGTATCCCTCCTACATAGTATTCTACTGATAACAATCTCCGCTTCCTTAAACTTCAACCGTGCTGCATTTACCAGATCCCACACATCCACAACTATGTTGGTATATGTACCTGCTTGCCTCACAATGTTGGTAACAGCATGAAATACTACGTCCTCCTCCTTTCCCTCCTCTTCTACTTTACTCAACATTTGCCTTAACCTAATTCCTGGATAACACACTAACCTGGTTCCCTTTCCTTCATACACTTTCCCGAGATGTCTAACAATGGAATCCCCCATGAACAGAGCCTCAGCTCTACCCACTTCATTTGATCCCCTCCCTTTTCTCTCTCTCATGACCCTGTTCCACCTGTCTTTTCCCATTCTCTACTTTACATTTCCCTCAACTACCTTTTCGTTTCCTCCTACTTCCACACGTCTCAGCAACAGTTCCCTGTTCCTCATCTTCCCTCTGTTAATCTACCTGCAGTGACTTATACCAGTTTCTCACAGGCACCTGTCCTGAATTCTGATCCTGAATAGAGCCCTTAGTCCGCAATGTTCTTTTCCTTGAAACATTAAACCACCTGTCTTCTACAATTCCCTTTGTTCTTTCCCATCCCTCTTTGACACCTACTGTATCCTGTACATTGTTTGAGGGAGGCCTACCTTCATTCCTGTCCTCTGAGAGAATCCTAATTATCTTCCTCAAACTCTCCAACTCTTCCCTAAAACTCCTTAATGCCTGGCCACACCCACAGTTCTTACACTTGCATTCCTTAGCCATTCTTTGCAGAATAATGAAAATAAAATACAATATAAAATAACTCCTTCCGTGCACAAAAAATGAAAGGAAAGAAATATTGTCTAGGATATTACACAAAGATCACATGACAATACGGTAATTAATATACTACTAGATACAATACTACTTATTCGTGTTATATTTTTATCCTACAACACACTAACAAGATGAAAACTGCTGTTAATTACTGAATACCAATAGGAATACACAAGAATTAAACTATTCTAACCTGCAGTTAAGCCTGTCCTAATTACAACAACAGAATTCTAGTAAGAGAGTTTCTAAAGATACTTCTACTGCACAAATATTTCACAATAATAGAACAATCATGCTAATTTCTAATAAGATACTACAATACAGTACACTACAATAATTTTTAAACTACGTTCAGACATATCCTGATTACAATAGGTTATTACAGAGCACAAACAGAAATGAAAATTACAATTAAAGTTACAATTAAAGTTTGAAATTCACAAGAACTACTCAAGGATTACCAACAAAGTTAAATGCACAGAAAAACTATTATTAGTACTATTTTATCCTACTATGCTCTAAGAGAAATGAAAACTGCCATTTGGTTAACTGCTGAAGTATAAAATGGATTACCGTACACAAAGATACACACGAATATAGCAGGCGAAATAATATTTTCAATTGAAATGTGGTTATGTTATTACTACACCTGGTGGATTACTATTATTTTCCCTACTTTGCAGGACGGAGAATAAAAGTGTCCTTAAATGCTGAAAAATAAAATGTTGTCTACAATAATTTGTCAAAAAACTTCTGTGAAAACTATGCCAGGGACTTGAATTGCAATTATTGGGATATAGGAATTATATTATTATTACTAAACTTCTCTTAAATACTGAAAGATGAAGGGTGCAAAGCATAAATTACGGATATCTGAACTACCTACTCAGAACTACAAATGCACGGAATACAGGAATCAGCTGGTTTTCATTTATATTTTCTTTGTTCACGACTGTAGCCAACAATACAATATCTGAACATGAAGAGCGACAACAACTGTTAACAATACAATGACTGTTCACTATTTTGCCGATGAAACACTGTATAATCTGCTGAATTCCCTTCTTTAAACAAAATTTACAAGAGTATCACATTATTTAAAGAAATTATTACCTTCGTGATAGGTAGAACAGTTGAACTGCTATTTGAAATACCTTGTCTATTGTCTGCACTAATATAACTACTGCAGAAGTTACAACTCTCTTTAATTTCTCGATCGACTTAAGTCGCGCTCCCCAGTACACGGGTTAATATCCCATCTTTGTAAGGATTCTATCAACAAACGTACTGATATTTAAATAATAATACTAATATTGTATTAAAAATATATATATTTCTTCTTTCATGCAATCCCAACCTACAAACTGTAATCTAGTGGATGCCTATGGAAGTGCTCAGTGTAAAAATGTAAATAAATACCACTAATCTCAATTATTACGAACAAAGACTAAACACCAGTATTTGTGGAACTAAATGTATCACACACACACAAAAAATAGTTAAATTTCTACCTACTGAGATAATACAGAGCTCGTGGAACAGCCAACCACTCGCTAGCGCATCCATCTTTGCTTCTAGGCAAAATAGCATTTTTCCAAGTTTCATCATCACTGGCCAACACACGAGTTGCCAGCAAGTCTTCAGACAACAGATCAGCCTGATCCAAGATGTACGTACACTACGGTGACGAGCAAATATTGAGGAGTCAGCTGGTAACACAGGCCTTTTTGCCCAGGAACATTTCTTTTTCCCCTTGTGTGCTGTGCTGCAGCTACACAACATCTTTACTTTATTTTGCTTTTATATCACACTGACACAGACAGATCTTATTGTGATGATGGGATAGGACGGGCTTAGGACAAGAAAGGAAGCAACCAAAACCTTAATTAAGTTTCAGTCTCAGCATTTACCTTGTGTAAAAACGGGAAGCCATGGAAGAACATCTTCAGGGCTGTAAGGTTTGAAACCACCACCTCTTGAACGTCATTTAACAGCTACATGGCCAGAGCAATGCAGCTAATTCGCTCTATCCCAAACATGATCTCACTTCTATGTTTCTAGGTTAGGCACTTCAGAGCACATTTCTCAGTTGTTTGGATCAATGATACACTGCTTCAGGGCAGCTTTAAAATAGTCTTTATACCACTTCCTCTGACCTTCAAGTTTACTATCAGGATAAATGGTGGGTTTCTTCCTCCTCTTAATATGGTTTGCATACAAATAATATCTGTGATGGCATAACATTCGTGAAATAGTCTTCATTTAATTGCAAAGGTAATGTTCTTCATTTCTGTAGAACCATCATCCACATTGATGCTTTGTCCTCATGCTTAAATATTAATAAAATAGGATGCTTCATCAAAAGTAATATATTGAGTTAAATCCATTTTTCTTTCCTTTTTTTTTTTAATAAAATAGGATGCTTCATCAGAAGTAGAATATTAAGTTCAATCGATTTTTCTTTCCTTTTTTTTTTTAAAGTTGCTAGTATTTTTACATCACACCGACTCAGTTAATCTTTGGTGACGATGGGATAGGGAAGACATATGTCTGGGAAGAAAGCAGTCGTGGTCTTAATTAAGTTACAGCCCTCAACATTTACCTGGTGAGAAAATGGAAAATGATAGAAAATCGTCTTTAGGGTTGCCGATGGTATGGTTCAAACCCACCATCTCCTGAATGCAAGCTCACAGCTATGTGATACGAACCACAATGTCGTTCAGCTTAGTCAAACAAAATTTCTCTTTTACAGATTTTATCCATAGGTGGTTCTACAGTGTGTCAAAAGACATGTTGTTACAAGGATTTGACTAATATACTGTACAGCAAAACTTGAAATTTTGTATTTCAATTTGTGGTTAACCTGATCAGTTGTTTACAAATGTTCATGGATAGTTTCTGCTGTCATTCAACTCTATGAACATAAGAAGAAGCATGAATCTGATGTTTCATCTAGTAATTGCAATGCTGTAAACATCAGGCTAACCTAATTAATATTTCATGTATTCATTTTGATACAATCACAATCGTGTATTTGAAGACAAGATTGTTAGGCTTAAAAATGTTATGAAATTGGCGAAAAAAATAATAGTCAATTATTAACTTGATTTCCTATGAATGGTAACCAATCATGATCAGTCTTCACTCCATTAATGAATGTAGTGCAGACTCTTATGAGAACTAATGCAGTTAATTATGACCATTTAAATATTATATTATTGTGTCCATTTTCAGTTCACTATATCATTTATAGAGAAGTCAACAACAAATAAACACAGCAACTGTACTGTACAAGAACATGCTTTGTTCCCTTCAAAATTCTCTTATTTACAACTTGATTTCTCAGGTAAATAATTTGCTTTGCCATGAATTAATCAAACAATGGAAAAAATAAAAAACTGGAAAGCTCCAGGGATTGACAATTTACCTGCAGAGTTGATAAAAGCTCTTGGAGACAATAGGGATGATGATGTGAAGATAGCCTTATTTGAGCTGGTTTGCAAGATAAACAACAATGGGTGCATTCCATCAGACTTTAGTAAGTGTCTAACCATATCCATCTCCAAACTAAGATGAAACTCACACCAAAAATCCTTACTAATACCGTATTATTCTGAAGAGAGGTGAAGGAAAGGTAGACATGGTACACATGGAAGGTTTGGATTTAGAAGGAATAGAAGGAGATGAGAACTACCTTATAATTAAAAATGGCAATAGAGAAATGCCTGAGAAGAGATTTTGGCACATACATCACTTTTGTACACCTAGATAAGTTATTTTATAAAGCTGAGTGGGAAAAACTGTTCGTTGTGCTGAAAAATCTGGGCATTAAGTACAAAGGCTGTTTTTTTTTTAATTCAGGAGTTTTTGCCATAAAAATAACAACCACAACATATTACTGGTTAATTCCTAATAATAATGTTATGGTTTTAGGACTCAATGACTACTTTTCCAACTTCTGGAGACACCGAGGTATCAGAATTCCATCCCACGAGTTCTCTTATGTGTCGGTAAATTTACTGACAAGAGGCTAGTGTATTTGAGCACCTTCAAATATCACCAGACTGAGCCGGGATTGAAATCGCCAACTTAATCCAAAAAGGCCACTGCTCTACCATCTGAGCCACTCATCCCAGCAGGTTAATTCATTTTTTTTTTAATTCCATACTATACACCTTCAACTACTTTTCCATACAATTTTTATATTTATTAAAATATTTATCATAGCATGGGACCAGATTTTGTAGACCCTCACTGAAAAAATCTGCCATTTACAAGAAAAGCCAATTCTGAATTGTTGTTTGCACTTTATCAGTGTGAGAATGCTTCCCACTGAGGAACTTGACAAAGGCTGGGTTTTTTAATTCAGGAGTTTTTGCCATAAAAATAAGAACCACAACATTTTACTGAAACATACTGCAGAAAGAGTGGTAGTCACTAAGCACAAAGTTAGGGCTGTAGGAAGTGTGTCACTTCATGTGACATCAAGACCACTAGTAAAACAATGTGCCTGTCCCAAAACACCACTACCATAATCTTGCAGATTGAGAATGATTGACTAAACTTCACTTTCATTGCAGATTGCTGCTGGTTTCAGTTGTCACGTGAGACACCCATGCCTCTCCCCGTAACATGGTCCAATAATTCATCCCCTTCCTCATGGTACAGGTTCAAAAATGTCAAAGCACTGACACATTGGTTCATTGTGTGTTCCTCCATCATTTTCAGAATCCATCTGTTTGTTTTTTGTTTTTTGACAAAACCACTTGTGGGGAAATTCAACACCAGTGTGGAAAACATGACTTGTTGGTTTTCATAAATTTTGTTATTTACTGCACGCACAATATTGTCAGTGATTACCAATGTCTGAACAGGACACTGTTTGTCGTGCACACTCTCCTGAATGTCCTTAATTAACCTCACTCACTTACCACCCCCAGCCTCACACATAGCATTGTGGCCGTAATCTTCAAAGATATGGCAATGAATCTCTGCTGCTGCAACATTCCCTGCTGTCAAGAACCATATAACTGACCCGACTTCAACTGTGACAGGCTGCTTGAATGCCTTAAAACATATCCAAGAAACAGTCTCGAAACAGCATCTGACTATGGGCAAGGAATGCTTTGTAGGATTTAAAAGATGTTGGCAAATGGCCCTTAATTTAAAAACCAGCCCACATACAAAAAAATATGAAGATGATATGAAAATTGTATGAGAATGAGATAGTAGTTATGATGTCAAAAGTATGAAATAGAGGCCAAGATCAAGCATGGAGTACAGTAAGGTTGTTCACTCTCATCAATGTTTCTAAATTCATAGATCCAGAAGGCCACATATGAAAAGCAGTATTCCATTGACTACAGGCATCAAGGCCTAAGGAGAATGCGTATCAAGCTCCGTTTTGCTGATGACATCAGGATTATGGCCAAATACAAAAAAAGACCTCAATGTGAAACTAGCTGAGATGGAAACTTCATTCAGTATGAACAAGATGCACATTAATAAATCGCAACCAAGGTTCTTCTCTGAAGATGCCATCCTGCATAATGCTATCGTTCTCTAAGAGGTGAGCACCTGGAAAGAGCACAGGTGTTCATATATCCTGGCGGTAAAATAAAAGCTAATGGACAAAGTAGAAAGGAGATAGCAAGTCACATTACAAAAGCCAAAACAGCTTTCAATAAGAAAAGGAAGCTCTTCAAATCCAAGGTTGGATCATGGGAGATTACTGACAAAATTGAGGGCTATTGGACTCGACAAAAGAGTGGTTAATGAATGGTTGAATGGATAGCTACATTTCTAGAAAATAGAAGTCAGAGATTTAGAGTAGGTGAAGAGTTAGCAGAACCTGTAATGATTAAGAGGGTGGGGTGGGGGTGTCCGACAGGGCAGTAATAATGGACCGTTATGTTTTCTTATCTACATGTATAAAATAAAAGTTTTGTCTGTATATTGATCAGAATTTAAAAAGAATGGTATTTCAGTATCGGACAAGTCCACAATAACAAGGAAATTCACTTTTTGATTTTCTGTCATTTCTGTCTGCCTTGTCTGTCTCATGCATCACGAGAAAATAGCCAAAGAGAATTTAATGAAAATCGGTATGTCAAGTCGGGGAATGACCCATTACAATCTAGGCTATAATTAATTTTATTCACGCTGAGTGAAATGGTAGTTTAGGGAAGGCCTAAAATTTAATTCTCAAATACAATCTAGGCTATAAATCATTTTATTCACGCTGAGTGAAATGGTAGTTTAGGGAAGGCCTAAAATTTAATTCTCAAATATTTATGTTATTAGCAGTCCTATCGATAAATACTACATAACTTAAGTTATATGGAATTAAATTCTGATCATTTATGTCTTATACATTTTTACTGTACCGGCTGTGATAACAGAGATATTAATTATTTGCATTTTTGTTGCTAAGTCCGTATCTACGCCAAACCACAGGCAACTGGGTGAACAGAATATAATGAAAATCAGTACGTAGAATCGGGGAATAAGAAACTGTAGTCTAGGCTATAAATAATTTTATTCAGCCTGGATGAAATGGTAGTTTAGGGGAAGGCACCTAATATTTAATTTTCAAATAACTATGTTATTGGTCCTATCGGAAAGTACTACAAAACAAAAGTTATAGAGAATACAATTTCTGATCATTTATGTTTTATTCAGTTTTACCATAATGACTATGGTAAGAGATGAGGGGTATTTCAGAGTCGGAAGAAAACTAAATGTGAAGGCCTACTATGTCGAAAGAGAGCCTCTGTGGCTCAGGCGGCAGAACGTCTGTCACTCACTGGGTTCCATGGTTCAAATCCCGTCCACTCAATGTGAGATTTGTGCTGGACAAAGCGGAGGCGGGACAGGTTTTTCTCTGGGTACTCCAGTTTTCCCTGTCATTTTTCATTCCAGCAACACTCTCCACTATCATTTCATTTCATCTGTCAGTCATTAATCATGAGGAATGCGACAGGCTTCGGCAGCCGGCACAATTCCTATCCTCGCCGCAAGATGGGGTTTAATTCATTCCATCCCTGACCCAGTCACTGACCGGAAAACAGCTTGTAGGTTTTCATACAATGTTGAAAACTCATAAAATTGATCAAAATTAACATTATATTGACCATTGTTTGTTTTGATGTTCTTTGTCTCTTATGCTGCCACTCATCTCCAATAGATAGGATTACTGCTGCATATTGAATATAACAGACTGGCTGAATATTGGCAGGAAATAGCCAGGGAGTTAGATAACTTTCTTCTTTAGCATGTCATTTCTTAGGTTCATACATTTTATTATACTGCTGGTATGTAACACAGAGATTCCTCCTAGAATTCCAGCAATTTGATCCTTACTTTGACATGCTGATCTGAATAAGCAGTGTGAACACTTCACGGAATAATGGCAGAGGAGTGCTCACAGCTGTCTGTGGCCTGGTCATTCCAGTTCTGGAATTTTGGACTGCAGTAGCGTAGTATTCTTCGTTAAAAGTAAGGAAATGTGCCATTTTTTATTTCACAGCGTATTTCATATGATAGCATTGTTTTTAAGCACAACATTCCTACTGACGTCATTGTAATGTCCTAATGCAGATTTCAGTTAGGAAAAACCACTAAGACAGTCTTTCTGAGGATGTAAAAAGGCAGGTGGAGAGTGAGTGTCTGCCATTATAATGAAAATTCCCCAACTTGATTGTGACTGATGGTAGGCAAGAGGGCCTACCGTTATAATGAAAATTCCCTAACCTAGTCTTCACATGAGAAAAGACATTTGGTGATCTCCCAATCACGTATCTGGGGTAATGGAAGAGCATCACAAATGTTCTGGGTAATTTCTAACAAAGGAGTAGTGTTACAAAAATGTTACTATCTTACGTCTGGGAAGACTTGGGAGTAAGCAGATGAGATGCTCGACATTTTTATGTTAAATGTAAGAAATTTATTTTTCTTCCACCTATTCAATACACCTCAATATTTAAGTTAGAGTTAAACCCTCATTAAAATAAAATAAAATTAAATTAAAATAAGATAAATAAATAAAAAATAAAAAAATAAATTAAAATAAGAACTGGTACATGTTTTGCCCTTTCTTATCCACAACATGTACACTACCTAACCTAGAATGATGTATACAATGTAGAATTCCGTAGCGAAGCACGGGTACATCAGCTAGTATATAAATTATATGAGCAAAGAACTGGAATCACAGATAAAGTTATTTGCAGATGACATTATACTGTATAGAGTAGTAAATGAGTTGCAGGATTGTGAGCAACTGCAGGGGGACTTAAACAATGTTGTGAGCTGGACAGCACACAATGGTATGAATGTAAATGGGATCAAAAGTCAAGTTGTAAGTTTCACCAAGAGGAAAAGTCTTTTCAATTTTAATTATTGTGTTGATGGGGTTATAGAACCTCATGGGGAACACTTTAGGTATCTAGGTGTTAATGTAAGGTATGAAACATATTAACAAGGTTGTTAAGAAAAGTTACAAGATCTTTTCACATGGATATAAGAGTATTTAGGGATTGTAGAAGGGACGGAAAGGAGGGGGGGCGTATAAGTCTCTGCTAAGACCACAGTTAGAATATGGTTCCAGTGTATGGGACCCTCACCAGGACTACTTGATACAAGAACTGGAAAAATTCAAAGGAGAACATAACGAATGTTCTACGTGATTTCTAACAAAAAAAGTAGTGTTACAAAAATGTTACTATCTTAGGTCTGGGAAGACTTGGGAGGAAGCAGATGAGATGCTCGACTATATGGTACATTTTTATGAAAAATGTAAGAAATGTATTTTTCTTCCACCTATTCAATACAACTCAATGTTTAAGTTAGAGTTAAATCCTCATTAAAATAAGAATTGGTACATGCTTTGCCCTTTCCTATGGAGCATCATCAGCCGTAACATTACTTCAAACCATATCAGGCACCTGATTAAAATTTGATCTTAAATCTACTAGAAAATTGAATACAGTAAAAAAACTTTACTTAAAAAAAAAACAGTCATTATATGAGTAATTTGATTATTAAATACAACTGGAATTAACAACATTGATGGCCTTGAGCCATGGTCAATGTTGAATATGAATGAAAATTTAAAATATTGTTTATAAAATGATGAAAGTGAGTAGAGAACAAAGATAAAATTGATTATATAAAACCTTGGTAAGGAAATGCATTCCAATACCGTGCCATTTTACGTAATATAGGATCTTGGCATGTGTACTTGATATAATCTTATTCAAAAGATATCGAATAAGTTCTAAGTTTTTAGTTTGTAACTAGCTCGGAAAGATGTTATATTTATGTCATAGTTCTACTTAAGCACCTGTGTTGAATAGTTTATTAGAGAAGAACTTAATAGGGCTGTTGAAATGTCATTAGACCATTCTCTTCCGTAGATCAATATTCTGTGTTGATAGTGTGCCTAGCACAGAAGGACGTTGCTTTCATGTCGTAATTCTACTTGAGAACCTACGTTGAACAATTAAATAACTTTATGAGAACTGTTGAAGTGTCACTACATCATCTTCATCTCTTGAACAATATTCTATGTAGATGGTGTGCTTCACTGTTGTTAGAGTGTTCAGATGTTCCAGACGTTGATTTACTAGTTGAAAAGGGCTGTCAAACCGTGGTATACGTTTTCATGTTATGCTGTCCAATAATTAATTATAGATTTCTCCTTCCATTCAGAGCTTGCACACATTAACCATGGCTTAAGGCCATCAATATTGCTAATTGCAGTTGTATTTAAATCAAGTTACTCATATAATGACTGCTTTTTTAAGTAAAGGTTTTTACTGTATTCAATTTTCTAGTAGATATAAGATCAAATTTTAATCACGTGGCTGATATGGTTTGAGGTAATGCTACGGCTGATGATGCCCCATAGGAAAGGTCTAAACATGTCTTCTTATGCTACCGCTTTTCCCACACGTGTGGGGTCGCGGGTGCGATCTGTATCGCACATGTGGATTTGGCCCTGTTTTACGGCCGGATGCCCTTCCTGACGCCAACCCTATATGGAGGGATGTAATCACTATTGCGTGTTTCTGTGGTGGTTGGTAGTGTAGTGTGTTGTGTGAATATGAAGAGAAAGGTCTAAACATGTACCAATTCTTATTTTAAAGAGGATTTAACTCTAACTGAAATACTGAGTTGTATTGAATAGGTGGAAGAGAAATAAATTTCTTATAGTTTTCAAAAGATTACTTTCAAGATGGATTCGCAATGATTTTCATTATTTGTAATATGTGGTACATTTCGAGCTGTCACTGAAGAGTTGGTGTGGAATGACATAAGTAGACGAATAAGCTTGAGAGGAGCTTTTAAAGTAGGAAAAATCATAATATGAAGATCAAGTTGGAATTCAAGAGGACAAATTGGGGCAAATATTAATTTATATGACGAGGAATAAGGGTTCAGTAACCAGAACTTTATTAGGACTTCCCACCTAATCAACACTGTACGATTATAATTGAACTTTTATTCTACCTCATTAAAAGTAGGACTAGTTTCAGTCCACTATTGGACCATCCTCAGCTACTTAAAAAATATACACACAATACATAAACTATGATATAAAATTCTTGTTGAAAATACATTCCTTCTTTGGTAATGTCCTCACGAGTTATAAAGTTCAACTAAAAACGTCAACACTGTATTACTGCAAAAGCTTCGTGAAAATCTGTCCTGCAAATATCGGCTAAACACTTTAAAATACTGTACTAAAGAATTTATAGGGGTACTGAGGTTCAATTTTTAGCAATAACTATTTTCTTTTAAATGATATTATTTACCAACAGAAGGGTGTGCCGATGGGTTCCCCAGCCTCTGGCATCATGTCAGAGATTTGATGATGATGATGATGATGATGATGATGATGATGATGCTTGCTGTTTTAAGGGGCCTAATATCGAAGGTCATCGATGGAACGAGATGGATAACATGATATGGGTATGATAGTTAAAATTTTAAAATATATTAACTGACGAGAGTTTAAAAAAAATGTTGATGAAGAAAAATGTGTATGAGATTAAAACGATCAGTGGCCTGCCACTCCTTCTCCCAACGGGACATAACCAGATGTCTCAGCTGAGAACGAATATCACTTACTGGAACCTTGTAAGGCAACGGGGGGCAGTGTTACTGCCTCCTTGGCAGCCTTATCTGCTAACTTGTTTCCCTCTACACCCATGTGGCTTGGGAGCCACAAAAACGTGATTCTTGTGCCGGCATTCGAACACCCGGCCAGCAGGTCCTGGACCCGCTGCACCAGAGGGTGTCGAGGGTAACAGGTTTCAACAGACTGTAGTGAACTCAAGGAGTCAGTACACACAAGAAAGTGTTGGCGCTCATCGGACAGTGCACACTGCAGAGCTTCACAGATAGCATAGAACTCTGCTGTATACACACTACAGGTTTCTGGGAGAGCAAAAAGAAACCTATCAGAGTCAACAACGAATGCACAGCCCACTTTAGTGTCTGTTCTCGAGCCATCCATGTAAACGATGACTGAACCTGGATACCGGCCAACAATGGACAGAAAGAGCCTCCGATAAATCGAAGGGTCTGTGTCTTCCTTCAGGCCAGTGTGCAGATCCAGGATTATTTCAGGACGTCGTACTACCCACGGAGGTACCCCACTTGGTTGTCTGACAAGGCAAACTGAGATACAGACCACTACCAAGTTACAAATTTTCTACAGAGGAACGATTACGATAATTTTTCTACAGAGGAACAACAATTTACGTCAACTTTCAGACATCAAAAATTTTTAAATTTTTATTTATGCCACGCTCAAAAACATTTAGACATCACATAATGGCAATGACTTTTTAAACTAGTGATAACATTTTCATTCCTATTTTATTGTCTGACCATCAAGTTTTAACTTGTACATTTCGTAAAAATGATTCTTGAGAATCATCTTGTATATTTCTCCCATTTTATATTATCTCATTATTAATGGTTTATATTCTGTATTGTAAGATATATATCTTTGTTCATTTAACCTGTTGTGGCTGAGGATGATGTCCAAAGACATCGAAACCTGTCCCTAATAAAAATGTTGTGATTTTGTATTGACAACATAATTTGTATTGATATAAGGTGGATCATTCATACTCTCTTCTGTTATGTGTTAATCTCCTTTCAATACGGACCAAATATGAAGTTTTTAACATTAGATGATTCGGCCCACCAGGCAAAATCTAAAGCCCAATAATATATGGGCTTAAAAATCAAAATAGGAAAATTTTTTATTAAAAAATGTATCATACATAACGTAACCCCTAATTTTCTTAAAGGCACTAACAAATGCCACATCTTTCCTCACCAACAAAAAATTCAATTGAAAACCAACAAAATGTGGTTACAGAATGAACTAAAATTTCTTTATTAGAAAAAGACCTTTTTAAATAACCGTTTGTACCAGACTCACCTTGAGGTCACTTATAGACTCACTAATGCCTAATGGAACATTTTCCAAGACCAAATTTATAATAGACTTTTTAACGTATTATCTCGGAAGCAGACGATTTTAGAGAATAAGTTTGAAGCACTCTTGAGCAAATCAAAATCACTTAACAATTCCTCAAAAAAGTTTAAAGTTTCTAGTACTTCCGAAGACATTGCACAATTTCACCCTCCGCTTATCAATTTATCGAACACTGTAATAAATGAGACAGAAAGCACAATACTTTCCAAAGGTCTAAAGCATAATTGGCCGAATGTCAACACACCGAGTATCGCTTCTAAATTAGTTACTGAGACAGAGGTCGCCATTAATAAAATGCCGAAGGATTCACAAGATGAATTAAGACTGGATATTAAGAAACACCTAAATAAAATATTTACGTCTCCCGGTTTCAACAAAACTAATACAGATTTTCCAGAAAGAACGCACATCCTGGAACTCGAGAGAAAAATCAAGGACAATCAACTTATTATTACTAAGGTGGATAAGGGAAACACTACCATCATTATGGACAGAACAGATTATATTGAAAAAACAAAAAACTTCTTTAATGACAGCTCTTTTTCGGTAGATAACAAAGACCCTACTCAACTAATTCAGCGGAAACTCAAACAAACACTTAAAAACGCATCCTTCCTTTTAACTGAAAAGGAAAAGTCGAGACTTATTAATATGAACCCTAGCTTACCTACTGCGAAAGCACTACCGAAAATCCATAAGACAGGCGTCCCCATACGTCCCATAATAAATTACAGGCCAAGTCCCTTGTACAAACTTGCTCAGTTTATTCAACAATTCCTCAAAAAAACATTTCACTTTTACTTCTAATAAATCTATTAAGAACACCTCTGAACTAATCAAGAAACTAGACGGATTTGACCTACAACCATGCCATACTTTGCACTCTTTCGATATTATCAACATGTACCCGAGCATAAAAACGAGCAAGCTTTTTTCTATTATCGAAAATAATCTAAATCCCAGTAGTCATTTGAGCAAACTTTAAATCTCTGATTTTATGTCCGTTCTGAAACTATTAATACATAATAATTATTTTACATTTGATAACGTAACTTATAAACAAAATGGCTTGGCTATGGGGTCTCCGGCCTCTGGCATATTGGCAGAAATATACTTAGATTTCCTAGAGCACAATGCTATTGACAATAATGAAAGGTTCAATAATATCAAGTTCTGGACTAGATTCGTGGACGATACTTTTGTTATCATTGATGAACCTTCTACTGATGCACTAAACACCCTTACAAACCTTAACAACATAGATCCTCATATCAAATTCACAATAGAATCTGAAATTAATGGTTCCATAAACATTTTAGATTTAATGATCACGAGGCTCCCTTCTTCATTTAAATACAAAATTTACAGGAAACCCACCCACACAGCATCAACAATAAAACAGGATTCAATACACCCCTACTCTCACAAATGTGCTACTTATAATAGCCTAGTTGATCGCGCATTCAAGGTCCCAATGTCAAAAGCAGACTTGAATAAAGAACTCAACATACGTGCGATAGCTAGGTTCAATGGTTATAGTAAGAATTTTATTGAGCGCATTATTTACAAATTCAGTAACTGCTCAAACTCTAATTTAATAAAAGACAAACCCAAATCTAAATTGTTTTCAACTTTTACCTTTAACCACAACATTTACGGTGTTACCAACATTTTCAAGAAGCATAACCTTAACATTGCCTTCTGCACTAACAGCAACATGCATGTTTTGCACAATTCCAATTGAATTAATAAATCCAACCCTTTCACGAAGTCAGGTGTCTACAGGTTTAAGTGTAATGACTGCCGCAGTTCTTATAACAGACAAACCGGTAGGAACTTTAAGATTAGATATGCAGAACACCTCAATGCTGTCAAATACAACAGGTTTTCCGCAGTAGGTCAGCACATTCATGATTACAAACACAAATTTAATGGAATAGATCACAACTTAACAATTTTAGATACGTTGAGCAAAGGCCCTTTGGTAGACACTACGGAGATCTGCTATATACATTTGGACCAATATTTCAATCCGAATCTGAATCTCAATGACATTTCCGAAAAGCCTAGAATTTTATTTGATGTCCTCATATCAGTATTCAACAGTGTCAAGCTCCCTGAAAACATTTGGTTCTATCAGATTTTACATAACAATTTATCACGCTATCCTTCCCTACCACATCCGCCTGACTCGCCCCTTCCATTGCCCCTTCCCCCCCCCCCCTCCCTCTTAACCCGCCACTCTCTCTCTCTTAACACCGTGCTATGCTCCCTGTAAGCTTCAACCTTCAGTTCCTCTCCGCTCTCCGTACAAACAGGCCGATCAAGGTGAGTCCTGTACTTTAAAATTCTCTTAACATAATGCCCTCTTTTCCACTAACTTATTTTAATTCAAAATTTCTTACACTTCAGGTCCCGCATTGGATCGAGAACTTTCTGGTCTTACAACACATACTTATGTCAACACTGTAAACATGATCCACTTGCTTAACCACCTTATGACTCAATGTTTATCTCATGAAAACTGAGATACAGGCCACTACCAAGTTACAAATTTTCTACAGAGGAACAACGATGACGACAATTTTTTTACAGAGGACGTCAACTTTCAGACGTCAAAAATTTTAAAATTTTTATTTATGTCACGCTCAAAAACTTTTAGACATCACATAATGGCAATGACTTTTTAAACTAGTGATAACATTTTCATTCCTATTTTACTGTCTGACCATCAAGTTTTAACTTGTACATTTCGTAAAAATGATTCTTGAGCAGCATGTTGTATATTTCTCCCATTTTATATGATCTCATTATTAATGGTTTATATTCTGTATTGTAAGATATATATCTTTGTTCATTTAACCTGTTATGGCTGAGGACGATGTCCAAAGACATCGAAACCGGTCCCTAATAAAAATGTTGTGATTTTGTATCAACAACATAATTTGTATTGATATAAGGTGGATCATTTATACTCTCTTCTGTTGTGTGTTAATCTCCTCTCAATACGGACCAAATATGAAGTTTTTAACACTATAGTACAGAGCAAAATCGTCAACATATAGCGACGGTATTACTGCTGAACCAGCAGCAACGACAATACCGTTTATGGCAATCTTGAACAGAGTGACACCAAGAACCGATCCCCGTGAGACTCCATTTTCCTGAACACGGTATTGCGAATATGTCCTCCCTACTCGGACACAGAATGGATGGAGGGACAAAAAAATTCCCAATAAATACCGGCAAGTTACCTCAGAATCTCCATTGATGCAGGACTGAAAGGATACCATCTCGCCATGTGGTGTCACGAGTCAAAGAAGACAGCTACCAAATGCTGTTTGCAGAGAAACGTATCCTGGATAGAGCTCTCCAAGCGTACCAAGTCGTCAGTGGTTGATCGAGCGGCTCGAAAGCCGCACTGGTACTCGGACAAGAGTCCTTGTTTCTCCAGACACCACACAAGTCGGCGATTTACCATCCTCTCAAATAGCTCACACAGGCAGTTTGTAAGACAAATCAGTCTGTAACTTCCTGCATACTTAGGATCTTTGTCAGGCTTGAGGACAGGAATGACTACGCCCCTTCGCCACTGAGACGGCAACTCACCCTCTATCCAGATTCGGTTGAACACACGAAGGAGATATAGTAGATTATCATCACTAAGGTGTTTCAACATCTGGTTATGGATGTTGTCTGGTCCAGGAGACGTGTCCTTGCAAAGCGCTAAGCGCTGCAGAGTTCCCACTGCGTAAAGGGCATGTTATAGTCCTCTGAAGCTTGAGTGGCAAAACTAAGGTGATGACGTTCTGCCTCCCGCTTCAGAGCGAGGAAATCATGATGGTAATTCCCGGAGCAAGATACGTCCGCGAAATGACTAGCTAGATGGTTAGCAATCGAGAGTGGTCCAGTGACGACACTGCCTGCAATGGAAATTCCCGGTGCAGAAGATGATCCTTGAATACCCGAAATACGTCGAAGTTTAGTCCACACTTGAGATGATGGAGTATATGACGTCATAGACGACACATATCTCTCCCACGAAGCTTTCTTACTTTGGCAAATAAGAACTCATGCCTTAGCGGGGAGTTTCTTAAATGTTACCAAGTTGGCCACAGTAGGCTGCCTCCGATAACATTTATGGGCTCGACGGCGTTCTTTGATAGCTGCAATTTCTTCGTTCCACAAACGAGTTTTAGGCGAGGAGGCCCTGAGAAAAAAGGAATGGACTCCTCAGCAGCAGCAAGGATAACTTGGGTTATATAAGTTACTAGCTGATGTACCCGTGCTTCGCTACAGAATTCCACATTGTATACAGAATTGTAGATTAGGTAGAGTACACATTGTGAGCAAGACTGTATTAAATTGCATAGCTCTTAACGTTACCCTGGAAACACGACAGAGAAATCACCAAACATCTTTTCTCACATGAAGAGTGCGTTAGTGAATTTTTATTGTAATGGTAGGCCTGCTTGCCTACCATCAGTCTCAATCACGCTGGGGAAATGCATTATAATGGCAGACGCTCACTCTCCACCTACCTTTTTACATCCTCAGAAAGACTGTCTTAGTGGTTTTCCCAACTGAAATGAACATAGGTCATTACAATGACATCTGTAGGAATTATAAGTTAAAAACTTCATTTTCCCGTATTGAACTGAGATTCACAATTAAAATATCAAGGAAGGTTCAACCTTCTCAATACAAAACGTGTTGCATAAGATGTTCACAACATAATATTTATTAAATATTTAGAACCGGTTTCGACGCTCATCGCGCCAACATCAGCTACAAAAATCACAAATGGGCAAAGTACATGTCATAAAAATTGCATTAATAACTCTTGCATGGCTGAATACAAATGGTAGACTGCTTTTTCTTAAAAGCTAGAAGAACTTGAGTAAAATATGATGATGTGATGTGACACATAAAAGCATAGTAGTTTGATGGGTAAGTATTGTGCATAAAATTGAACTGATGCTTTGAACATAAAAGTCTGAATATGATGATAAAACGATGTGGTAAAAACAAAGTAGTAAAATTGTCCACTCTTCTGATGTTCAATTCAGGCACATAAGTCCAGGTCCGAGGTTATATAACAATACCAACAAAAAGATTTTGTCGAGGCCGGGACACCTGATGTTGGGCGATTGAATAAGGTTGATCTTCGAATAAGTCTCAGCTCAACAGGGTGGTGAGTCTTAAAAGAAAGGAAAGAAAAACTAAGTTAGTGAAATGGAAGTCTAAATGGAGTCGCGGCAAAGGATGATAGGATATGAGACTCACCTTGTTTAGCGTGCTGAGTGTGTGGTGTAAGCAATAAGTATTTTAGACTTTAAAGTACAATGATTAGACTTTAAAATATATTAGTGTGTTTATGTAAAAATATTTTATAGAGGTCAACACGCATTTATATTCTACCTAAAATAATATCACTCCAGCAATATGGTGTAAAGATGTAACATGATATTTTATTATAATTATCACGCAAGTTTTATTTATCAAATTTTACTGATAGTCTATTCACAATTGTACATAAGTATAAAAGGGAATCGATTCAACAGAATAAGCAACAATACCTAAGATAGATGCTTAATCAACCCAAGGACGCATTCTGTCAGCCAAAGTGCATGTATATAATAGACAAAGTTTTGTAATTTTAATTTTCAATTTTAACACAACACTTGTAAATTTGTAAGTTTTTAAGATAAGTTTTCACTGAAAATTATGAAACAATATATCATGAAGGTCTTTCAGAGGTATAAGATAGAAATGCAAATGTGATTCTGATATAGCTGAGGATGACCTATGAAGGGTCGAAACCGGTCCTAGATTGTAATACTTTACAAGAAAATAAATATATTGATTAGGTGGAATTTTTCTTTCCTTTTATGACGATTGGTAAATGTCAATACGGAAAATGAAATTCATAAATCAAGATATATGACTTTTATGAATATTTTCTGCCTACATTTGTTTGTTGCAAGAATGTTCAGCATATATTGTTCCATCTACATCTGCGAGCAATTATTATCTATTTTGAAAACATGCAAACCAAAGCACAGAAGCCTGTCGTAAGATAGTAACATTTAAGTGTATTCTGAGACAGCGTTTCTCAAAGATTGACTCCACATAATGAGAAACGGGTACAGAGAAGGGAAAAAAAAAGGGAAAAAAACTTCAAAAATTATGAAGAACAAACATGAGCAACCACTGAAGAGCAAGAGTAATACTTAATGAATATTTTGTTTTGTATTAAAAAGTAACTGTCCGCCTCTGTGGGGTAGTGGTTAGCGTGATTAGCTGCCACCCCCGGAGGTCCAGGTTCGATTCCCAGCTCTGCCACAAAATTTGAAAAGTGGTACGAGGGCTGGAACGGGGTCCACTCAGCCTCGGGAGGTCAACTGAGTAGAGGTGGGTTCGATTCCTACCTCAGCCATCCTGGAAGTGGTTTTCCGTGGTTTCCCACTTCTCCTCCACGCAAATGCCGGGATGGTACCTCACTTAAGGCCACGGCCGCTTCCTTCCCTCTTCCTTGTCTATCCCTTCCAATCTTCCCATAACTCCACAAGGCCCCTGTTCAGCATAGCAGGTGAGGCCGCCTGGGCGAGGTACTGGTCATTCTCCCCAGTTGTATCCCCCGACCCAAAAGTCTGAAGCTCCAGGACACTGCCCTTGAGGCGGTAGAGGTGGGATCCCTCGCTGAGTCCGAGGGAAAGGCCAACCCTGGAGGGTAAACAGATTAAGATAAGAAGAAGATAAGATTAAAAAGTAACTTCCTGTATATTATTCTTTGTGTGATTTACCTATTTAATTGAACAAATTGCTATTTTTTATTACTCAAAACGAATAAAAAAATTATGTGTTTACTTACAGAATGTAAAATTTCTTAAAAATTGACATTACTGCATATTTTAAAATTATTATTATCATCATCATCTAATCCACATGTGGATTTGCCACAGACATTGCATCTAAAGAAAAGTGAATCTACAAACTGAAAACAAAACATCCTGAGATTTAAAAATTTGTTTTGCGTCGCACCGACACATATAGATAGATCTTATGGCAATGAAATAATAGGAAAGGCCTAGGAGTGGGAAGGAAGCGGCCATGGCCTTAATTTAGGTACAGCCCCAGCATTTGCCTGGTGTAAAAATTAGAAACTAAGGAAAACCATCTTCAGGGCTGCCGCCAGTGGGGTTCGAACCCACTATCTCCTGCATGCAAGCTCACAGCTGAGTGCCCCTAACCACATGGCCAACTCGCCCAGTCATGAGATTTAAAAAGAATATTGTACATAAGTCTGAAATATGTAACAATGTCAGGCATTGTAGAGACAGTTCTTTAGAATAGCTACTGAATGTTTTATTATCAATGTTATGATCTTTTCTTGGATGCACTTCTCTATTTTGTTTGTCACACACCAGCTTAAAAAAATGTTGGTAGAGTATCATGATTCAGCCCATTTTCTTTTCTCCTTTTTAACTTGAACCTCTATGGGCTGCGTGTTAACAACCAAGCTCATTTTCAGTGTCTGTGTCTTGCTCATCTTCTAGCTTTGACATCCTGCCAGTATCTCTTGAGCCCGTCGATCAGCACTTTCTTCCGCCCCTCTGGTAAAGGGCCTCTTCGTCTTCTGGGTTCTGTCTCTACCATAAAACACTGATAGCTTTTCACCATCCTTCTGAAACTAACCCTGTCATTGATTTCATCCCCTATAATACCCTCCTCCCTCAGATCTTTCTCACACTCTTGGAACCGTCTCAACATAAGATGCCTTTTGTTTTAAAAAATTCCAAATTTTCTTTGTGAGCCAGTCATTATTCATACGGAAGATGTGCCCATATAACAGCAATCTTCTCTTTCTAATTGCTGTTGTTATCGGTTCCATCTCCCTGTATACATCTTTATTGGATTTCAGTTGAACCTGCCCGTTAACCCATCTGTTGCCTAAAATTCTTGCGTAGTAGCCTGCATTCTCTTTTAAGTAGTTGATTGACTAGTCGATTCATGCACAGGGTCTCTGAAGCATATAACCCTTCTGGATTAACAACAGTACTGTAATATCTTAATGTGACTCAGAATCTCAGCATCTTCTTATTATAGATTATTTTAGTCAATTGGAATGCTCACTGTAATTTCCGGATGCGGATATTGGTCACTTCCTGTTCTAACCTATTCTCTTTGATTACTTCACCAAGGTACCTAAACTCTTCCAATCTTTCCATGATCTGTTAACATCCATTCTAGACCATCACTGATGTTCATCATGTATTTCGTCTTCTCAAAGGATATTTGTAGTACAACTTTAAGAAAGTGTGGCATAATCGGTTCATAAATTTTTTCTTCTCATTGTCCACTTCTTTGGACTGAGTAAATGATTGCTCAAAGCAAATGGTTGGATCAATGATTTCTGTTGCATTTTGTCTTTACTGATGGGGGGTAATGTCAATATATCAATTGCTACAGTTTGTCACACCAGACATTGAATCTCTTCGTACAATTCTAACCCTACTTGTGCAGGAAGGTGGCAATTATTGAGCAAACTATATTATGTCGCTTTTTTTAATGTTATATTTCATTTAATAATGCAATAACAAATTGCTCTATGTATTTACTAGAACGTTTCCATTACACAATAAAGTAGTTTGTGCTTGTCACTAAAACATAAAATTCACGTGTTCAAATAAAACATGTTCTAGAAAGGTATTACATATACTGGTTCATTTTCCTACTCCCTGCTACCACTTGAATGCTCCATCACTTTGGCATCAAGTGTTGAGAACACGGGAGACGTATTATATTATGTCACTACAGTACTAGTTGGTTGCGCCTGATTTAAATACTATCTAGAGAGTAAGCAGCTACTGTAGGCATTTAGTCTAATTTGAGAAGCTGAAAGACACAAAAACTTAACCACCTTTTGTGTGTGTGCATAACTAGCAAGTAACTTAAACCATAAATAAAATGAGAACAAACCCTAAGTGCAGCTGTTTTAAGTTCAGGTAGATCGTTACATGTAGCCAAGTCGAAGGCACACCACAGACTGTCTACATCCTTGGGCCAGAGATATTTAAGACAAAGCATCTTCAACTCATCCATTAGATAGCGATCTGCCAAGTAATACAGATCCTTTGCATTTTCTCTAGACTCCAAAGACCAATTGCAACCATATGTATATCTGGAACAAAAGATTGACAGACCAAATGATTCCATACAATCAATTATGGAGCAACATTAAGAAGAAGAAGAAGAAGAAGAAGAAGAAGAAGAAGAAGAAGAAGAAGAAGAAGAAGAAGAAGAAGAAGAAGAACAAGAACAAGAAGAACAAGAAGAACAAGAAGAAGAAGAAGAAGAAGAAGAAGAAGAAGAAGAAGAAGAGAGTGGCTTACCCATGCAAAGATTAGAAAAGCATACCTTCATCAGCTGAAAAACAGAGGCTTATGTACACTTGACAGTACAAAAAAAAATGGCTGGCAAAGAAATATTTCATTTTATACATTCTCGAAATGCAAGGATATTCGTAAGCTGTGGGTAGCCAATAGCCAAAGAGATGATACTTGGAATCCTACCACCTGCCCAATATGTTCATCCTATTTCAAATATGAGAATTTTGAAAGTCATCTACTGTGAAAGCCAATTTTTGGAATTTATTAATTAATTTGACCATTTTTACAGTCTATGTTGGTCCAAACTGACTAACTACAATCACTGTGAATACCATACCTCTGATGAATGAAAAGTGCAGATGATAAATCTAGTAAACAACAGTATATTTATTTCATACTAATTCTTCAATCACACAACTTTTGAGACCAATATAATACTCTTGTTCAACAACTTCAAATTAATGGATTACTTTTGTTTGAATAATTTTGTCAATAAACTTACCTAAAAATAAATACATAATTTAAAAACATTCTTCTTAATTCTAAATCCTAAGATTGGTTGGCAGCAATTCATCTTCTCCACTCTTCTCTGCAATCCGCTAATCTCTTCATTTCCGCATATGAGCCTGTTCCTACGTCATCTTGATCTGTCTTGAATATTGCAGTCTAGGTCTTCCTCTTTCTCTTTTACCTTGAATCATTCCTTCCATAACATTAACTATGAAACCATTGTGCCTATAGGGATGGCCAATTAATTGGTCTCTTCTCTTTCTTATTGTTGCTAAAAAGGATCCTTTTCCACCTATTCGTCGAACTTCTTCATTGGTGAGTTTTGCTGTCCATGAGATCTTTTCCATCCTCCTCCAGAACCACATCTCAAATGCTTCCAGACGTTTCTTATCACATGCACTAATAGTCCACATTTCTGAACCATACAAGGCCACACTCCAGACATAGCACTTAATAAATCTCTTCTTAGTCTCCACATTTAAATTCCTTGATGTAAGTAGTATCCTTTTCTTGTAATAAGCAATCTTTGCTTGGGAAATTCTTTTTTTTTGCTAGCGGCTTTACGTCGCACCGACACAGATAGGTCTTATGGCGACGATGGGATAGGAAAGGCCTAGGAGTTGGAAGGAAGCGGCCGTGGCCTTAATTAAGGTACAGCCCCAGCATTTGCCTGGTGTGAAAATGGGAAACCACGGAAAACCATCTTCAGGGCTGCCGATAGTGGGATTCGAACCTACTATCTCCCGGATGCAAGCTCACAGCCGCGCGCCTCTACGCGCACGGCCAACTCGCCCGGTGGGGGAAATTCTACTCTTTATGTCGACTGAACTTTTGCCATCTGGAGTGATTTTACTTCCTAAGTAGGTAAAAACATTTACTTGCCTTAGTGGTATATCACTAACTCTGATGTCAACTGTAATATGCTGGCGGTTGCATACCATAATTTCGGTCTTTTTTGTATTCATTTTCATGTTATACTTATCTCTCAACATCTTATTCATTCTTATTAATGCACTATGTAGTTTCTCTTCGTTCTCCTCTATGACAGCTATGTCATCAGCAAATCTTATTTTGATTTCTACTCCATTTATCTATATCCCTTCCATATCCTCTTTACGTTCCTCAGTGCCTTTCTCAATATACAGGTTGAAGAGCACTGGTGACAAATTACATCCCTGTCGTACTCCTTTCTTTATATAAGCCTCCCATACTTCACCATTTATGTTTATGATGCCTCTTTGGTTGTTATAGAGAGTTCATATACTATTCGCCTATCTCTAAAATCTAGACCAACACTAGTCAATCTTCATTAACATATTCCAGTTCACATTATCAAAAGCCTTTTCTAAATCCACAAATGCAATAATAAAATAATATCACAGCTTATTCTTCGTGACTAATGAGGCCTCATTATATTCTCTATTCATATACTTGTTTTCTGTATGTTATCTTTTTGCTAGTGGCTTTACATCGCACCGACACAGACAGGTCTTAAGGCGACGATGACATACCGGCAAAAAAACTGTCCAACACGAGAAGGGCCGGGCATCAAAGGAGGGACCCTGCTACATTACCCCAAACCGTTCGTATCCAATCTTGTACGAGTGACGTGTCCATCCACCCTTTTTCTTGAATACGAACGTGGATCACTCACGGAAATTTTGCTTTGGGCATTGTTTTTCGTTTTAGATCAATGTAAGGTGTAAGCTTTCTGACATCAGCTGTTATAGCAAGCATTGAAGTACATCGTTGTTTTTTGCTTCCAGTAGCGCATACGTTAACATTGTATGATCCTTTCTTATCGATTGTTCGACTTTGTGGCATATGGAAACTGATTGGCGTCTGATCTGCGGATCCTATAAGGAAGATCAAATGTTCCTCACTTTACGTTTCTCAATCACAAAGCGATGAAATTGGTTTAAATCATTCGTCATTTTTTGGCATAATGATGTTCTTCGCCAAAGAGGAAGTCTATTTCTCTTCATAAAATTAATGAAGACTCGGCTAACCTTAAATCCGAGACACTGATTCCATGTGCAGCGGATATTTCACATTCTTTAAAATACTGCATTTCGTGAGAAATTGATTATCCAACGTTGCGTAACAAAATCATATATTTAAGCAGATCCTTCTCTATTTGCGGAAACTTGCTGCTTTTTGGTCCGTGAAATGCTTTGTGAGACTTGTTGGCCGCTTGAAGTGCACTTCTGTTACCGCAAATTTCATTTGGGTATTGAATACTCGCTGCCCTATTCTCGTATGTTTCAGCGTAACTGATCACCGCGAGTTAGTCCTGCAACTAATTCCTCCTCAGTTGAAAATATAGGTGACAGCAAGGAGGTTCTTGACACACCTATATCCCCCGCTCCTCCACCTCCTCAGGTGCAAGAGCAAGGAAGAACGCATCATCAATATTACACCAGACACAAGACTGTGAAAGAATGACAGGAGTTACTGTTCCAAAGGAAAGCAGGCTTAATATAAATTGACAACTAGGAATTAGTTATATTTTCATCTGCATTAATAATAAGAGCCACATTGTGATATCTGGATTTCTTCATTTCGACAATTACTTATAAATTGTATAATTTTTAATTTATAAATTGACCTTTTTTCATGAATTATTAAGAAAAGAATATTCATTTAGGACATATTCTCTATGGAATATTGTACAAGTGTTTCCTTGACGACTGCTTTCAATTGTAGACATAATTTATATATTTTCTCTTGAGTTTTTTGTTTGTTTTTAATGTTGTCAATCTTATGTTAATTTTAAGGACACTTCCTCTTAAGCATTACTTTGTCAATTTATATATTTTTCATCTAAACAGTGTTTATGTGGCTGAAGATGTTGATAAAATACGAAACATGTACCACTTTTAACTATTAAATTGCCTTAAGCAATCATTGTATCGACTAGGTGGAAAATAATAAATACTTAATTGTGAATTTAGTATGATGCAGTATTACTCGAATACTGTGGACTGACAAACAATTTTGAGATCACAGAATGTCCCGTACCCGAAACACTTGTAAAACTAGTGCAGTGGGATTTCCTGCCGGCTAATAACAGCACATTGCCCTGTATTTGGAATGCCCGCTTTCGCAAAAGGAAGCCTGCTACTTGAGTAGTTGACATCTTTATTTCAAAACGCATCCGGAGCTGCGTGATGGATGTTCGAGGTTGTGGGAGCGTCAAATACGTGAACATTTGTTTTTCTCCACTTTGGACCCAAAAATATTGGGATGCGTAAATTATGCAAGGGCGTTAATTACGCGAAAGAATATGGTAGTTTCTTTATCAGACGGTAAAATGAATGGAAATTTATAGGTATCTCTGAACACTTGGAGATAACGTTTGTTATATTTTTGGCCATAACGAGAAAATTAACTACCTGAAACTGTCACCGACACAACCCCGTTAAAAACATTCAACTCATTAAAATTATGCACTTAAAAACGCAAAACTACCACATACAAAACAATTCTATATGTCCCATACATTATTAACATACGATTTTGGCAGTGGGGGAAAGCATACAAACGCAAGAAAAAACGAGGCCTAAAACTCTGACGAAACTACGCACAACATTTATCAACAAGAAGGATTGGCTATGGTATCGCCGGCCTCGAGTATCTTAGCCGAGATTCACTTGGATTTTATGGAACACACCAAAAGTGATAATAACTTCGACAACATCCTTTTCTGGGCAAGAGATGTAGACGACACCATACTAATTATGGATGAGAGCATCACATATACTGCTACGACCCTCATTAATCTAAATAACATTGACCCGCATATAAAATTCACACTTGAATCCGAAAATGAACGGAAATTTAATTTTTTTGACTTAACTTTTACCAGGCACCCAAGCTACTACCCAAGCAGTCACTACAATCTGTCAAGATTCTTCACACCCCCAAATAGTTGCCTCTGTGGATCACTGGTACAGTGTCGGCCTCCGGATCCCAAGATATCGGGTTCAAACCCGGCAGAGGTAGTCGGATTTTTGAAGGGCGGAAAAAAGTCCATTGACACTCCATGTCGTACGATGTCGGCATGTAAAAGATCTCTGATGACACAATTGGTGTTTACCCAAGACGCCCAAAAGAATTTCGGTTTACTTGGTCTGCCATCTAGTGGGCCTAGAGTAAAACGGAACGTTGAAATTGACGAGCAGCCAGCCAGATGGCATCAAATTGAAATGTCTGCACATGGTAGTTGAGGCCATACGATTAAAAAACAAATTACACCCCCAAATTCACAAACGAGCAGCGTACAACACATGGAGTAACAAGCCTTCAATGTTCCAATGTCTAAAAGAGACCTCAAAAAGGAGTTGAACACCATTTGTAATATAGCTAAATCTTATGGATACAATAGTTTCTTTATTGCTATTTGTTTAACGTTGCACCGACACAGATATGTCTTATGGCGACGATGGGACAGGAAAGGCCTAGGAATGGGGAGGAAGCGGCCGTGGCCTTAGTTAAGGTACAGCCCCAGCATTTGCCTGGTGAGAAAATGGGAAACCACGGAAAACCATCTTCAGGGCTGCCGACAGTGGGGCTCGAACCCACTATCTCCCGAACACTGGATACTGGCCGCACTTAAGCAACTGCAGCTATCGAGCTGAGTGTTTCTTTATTGAAAAAGTAATCAATAAGTATAAATACCGCCACTCTACCACTTTGAAAAAAGATATATGAAACAACTCCTCATTTTCCTTTATGTTCAACAAACAAATTTACAAAGACACCAATATCTTTAAAAAGCACGATGTACAAGTAGTCTTCAAAACCAACAATAGAAATGCACAAGTCTTACATAATGCCACATCCATAAACAAGTTCAATAGTTTTTCAAAATCAGGAGTATACAGGATTATTTGCAACAGCTGTAATTCTTCTTATGTCAGACAGACCAGGAGGACTTTTAATATAAGGTACTCGGAACACGTCAATGCCCTGAAGTACAATAAATCTTCAACTGTAGGACAGCATATACATGACTATAATCACAAATTCAGACATAAAACAAGATATAGAAATTCTCAAAGTCAAAAACAAAGGACCCCTCCCTGCTTCATACATATAGATCAATATTTTAAACCGAAGTATAATATTAATGACATTTCAGAAAAGCCAAATTTCCTATTTGAACTTCTAATTCCCATTTTTAGAAACGTCAAACCAACAAGTCATAATTCAGTTTTTCATAATATTCACAGCACCTTTCCTCAGCAGCCATCTCTTTTCCCACATTCTTCGGCCCCGCCTTAATTCGCCCCTCCCCCCCCCCCCCCCCCCTTCTTTCAACGACTTGACCCTTGCCTCACCCCGTCAACCCATGCCCCGCCTCTCTCTCCTTGCCCCGCCCCTTCCTTTTCCTTTGAATCTCACAACCATTAGTATGAGGCACACAACAATACACCACGCACCACATACTGAAACGAGAGGTATGGTCTCATAACCTATGCTATTTGACTAACACGATCTCAGTCTCTCTCCTTCTATTAATTTTTATCTAATTTAATCTATCATTTATTCAGGTTGAATTCATGGACACCGCAATGAATTGCAAATTTATACCAGCCACAAATTAAGAATGTGTCAGTTTTAACCATATCATCATGTGCCGTCCTGACAATGTCCAACAGCATTCCGCATGATTTTAACAAGCGCTACGGGAACATTTCATTTTATTCACGTTGGTCTATGTGGAAACACCAACTAGCAGTTTACAGTGGCATCCAGTGGCTTGCATACTGCTAACACCACTGAAGTAGATTTGGTGACTGATGATCTGACTAAAGAATCAACATTTACCAGTTCCAGTTTTGCAATTGAAATTGTAATGATTAGCAGTGATGGAACTAACAAATTCTATGAATATCAATACAAGAAAGAGTCTGGATGATGAGCAAACTCCAGATACTAAGAATATAGGGCCTAATTTATTTTTCAGATTTTGCACTTCGTTCATCCCAGATTGTAATGTTAATTGTGTGTTTTGTACATTAGTTTTCATGTCAGTTGTGTGTTTCTATATTTGTTTAGTTATTAGATGTATTACATTAAGGCTGTAGATGGCCAACCAAGGCCGAAACTAGTCCCAAGTTTGGTAATGTAATTCAATAATATTGCATAATACAGTATTGAAAAAGGTGGACCATACAGCATTAATTTAATAATTATTATTGTATATTTTAGAGTAAAAATGACGGGTCACTTTTAAGTACACCACTGGTCATTTATAAAGTTTAGACATGTAATGTCAGTTCTATCAGAGATGAAGGACGGCACGGCTGGATTTCCGGCTGCAGCGTCCTTTTGAATAGGCTCATTTCCTTTCGCTGAAAAGGCTAATAACCTTGTTTTTCTTCTATTTAAATTCATGGTTTATAAACAGTGCATTTCACATCCTCACTCTATAAAAGAACCACTAAAAATGCCTTTGTCAAGAGCAAGATATAAACATTGTGTCTCACAAGAAAGATTTGAACCGAGTAATATTTGATTGTTCGCTTAGAGCTAAAACAATGCATTTGGATTTATGCTTATAGATGCTTAAAATATTTAGAATCATTTTGTAGTAACATGACTTATGTTTGTTTAGCTCCAAGATGCATTAAGACTTGCATCATTTTAAACTTGCTTATTCCCTTTTTAAATGAACTTTTAGACTTAATTCAATTAGTTCTAATGCAAGAGGCCATAGGAACCTTGTTTTCAATGTTTTCTCAATTTTGGCAAAAAATGGACTTACATTAGTCTCGTTCTCTCAGGTGCAAAAACCGTCCCCACAATTACACCCTGGGGTGTAAAAAATTCTCATGCTTGCCGTGGCAAGGTATACATTAACCAAACAAGCCGATCCATTGGTACTCGTATCAAGGAACACCAATGAAATATTCATCTCAAGCAGCCAGACAAGTCAGCAATAGCTGAGCATACTCTATCACTGGGTCATGATGCTGTGTTCCAAGATGTTTGAATTCTAACCCACACAAAAGTCTACACGTGTAGGATTATACGGGAAGCAGTGAAATACATTAAAATTTTTATAATTTCCTTCTGAAAGCGTGGAGCAAAGTTCTCTACTAAATAAAGAACTTCACCTTGTTTTCTTGATGTGGGTTCAAAAGCTATATTATCATGTTAATAATACATATGAAGTTAGGTTGCATATTGAATTCTTTGGCTACTGAATTACACCTTTCTTTTTCTGCAAAATGCATAGCATTTAATTTGAAAGCCGTTGTAACTCTACAGTTGTTTTTTGTATTACTAAATTCTATAATTTACACAAAACATTAGCAGGTGGATAATAAGGGAAAAGCTTCAGGATGAACAGAATCGAAAGTAAGAAGCTCGCAGAGGAAATGCAAAAGTTTACATACTAGATTACTAATACACTCATGTTCATAAAAACCAGAACATTTTGAAAGACTAGAGATAGGAAGTTCATATTCACAGGACATGTGCATTAGTAAGTTCTGGAGAAATGATCACCATTTGAACCATGTCGGCCCTTAGGTTCAAGGTCCACATCGACATCTTGGCGCAACACCACCGAATGGTAAAATGCGTCTGCAGCTCTTGTTGTTGCTATAAACCAAAGGTAATGGATCAGTGTAACTTGAGCAGACGTGCTGGATGCCTCGCAGATGTATGCGAGAATCGTACCGTCAAAAGAGTTTGAAAGAGCGCATTCTTGACATGAGAGAACGTGATGCATCCATCTGGGAAATTGCTGCTCGTGTGGGACGAAGAGTGTCTGCCGTGCAACAGGTGTGTGCTGAATGGTTCACAGAAGGCCGTAGAACACAATGAGATGGGTCTGGTCGCACCACACAGACCCCCCCTCCCCCCACAAAGAAAATCAACACCTCTTCCGAATGGCATTACAGGACAGATCTGCGTCCTCCTCGGCTCTGGCACAACAGTGGAACAGTGTAACACATCGTACACTATCAGGAGTGACAGTCCGTCACCGTTTATTACAGTCTGGGTTACTGGCGCGTCGTACACTTCTCGGCCTATCTTTGACTAATGTGCATGAACATGCTAGGCTACAATGGTGTATGGAACGACGACACTGGGGACAGGAATGGCAGCAGATAGTATTTTCAGACAATTCCAGGTTCTGTTTGTTTGAAAATGATGGCCGCATTTTGGTTTGCCGCCGGCAGGAGGAAACGCGTAATACTGACTGCATTCGTACAAGACATACAGGGCCAATTCAAGGCCTTATGGTGTGGGATGCTATTTGGTACAACCACAAATCCCAGTTGGAGCGTGTCCAGGCCACTGTGACCAGTTTCACCTATGTGAATGACATCTTGTGACCTGTAGACATACCCTTTCTGCACGACACCCCAGATGCCATACTTCAGCAGGACAATGCATGACCACATGTTGCTGCATGAACACATCCATTCTTGTTGTCACAGGATGTCAGGCTGTTGCCCTGGCCCGCCTGTACACCGGACTTCTCGCCAATCGAAAACGTGTGGGATATGGTAAATGATGGGTTCGACGCTGTGACCCAATGCCAACCACCACTGTGGAGCCAGGTGAATGCAGCATGGATGGCTATACCCCAGGATGCCATTTGTGCCTTATAAGCGTCGATGCCATCACACATGGAACAACTTATCAGTGCCTATGGAGGACCCCTGCCTACTAGGCAACAGGACACATGCTGAATCTAGATGACTGAAATGCCAGTCATTTCTGCAGAACATACTAATGAACATTACCTGTGAATATGAACTTCCTATCTCTACTCTTTCAATGAATTCTGTTTATTATGAACATGCGTGTACACTAAAGAAGAAAAGTTAGAGTAAGATGTGCAGGCAGGAAAATGCATAAAACTAGGAGGAATGACAAGAAGGAAAAAATAACTAAACAGTGAAGTTTATAACCTATGATTAATGGTGGTGGTGGTGGTGGTGGTGGTGGTGGTGCAACCCGCTTCTATAACAGGTTAAGATAATGAAATGTAAACAAACATATGTATTACCCGACCAAGGCGAATGGATCCGCGGAAAGAATGTGAAGTAGTATTGTGACGGTGGCGCAGCGCACGGAAATACCGTATAATTAGGTTCAATGAGCTAGAATAACATAGAGAGGCAGAAGCACTGCCTGGCTGAAGCTAATTGAATGAACATCTGCCATGTTTCCAGTGGTCACATAAGCAAGGGGGCATGGCTGACGAATGACTAAAAATGTTGAAAATACACATTATAGAATCACTGGTGCAAAATTAAAGACCGTTAGGTCGTTGGTCCGATTAGATGATATGTTGTCTCAACATTTACATTGTGAAGTTCTTTGACATGCTGTGTTTGTTCGGAGAATTTGAGACCTTTAAGATTGATTTAGCTAAACACCTGTGTATCTGTTTAATTGAAAGAGCAGGCATATGATATATATATAGTATTTGAGTAAATAACCAAGAAGAAGAATAAAACATACTAACATGTTTGGCCGCTCTGCTCGGTCTTCTCATCCCAATATCAACTTCAATTTTTCTCCTAGTAAATCATTATTCTAAAAATACTCTTGAACTTCCACGTCACTCGTCACTTTAGCACTCACTAATATCAATGGAATATCTACATTAGGTTTTCAGAACACTTAACATCTTTCATAATCGAACACAATGGGCTCGCATTTTTATCGTGAAAGTCTGAAAAAGGCTTCTTTACACCAACGTTTAAACTCTTCTTTGTCTTTCTGTGACTCTTTAGTATACTTTGTTCCTTGAGGTAAATTAATGTTGTTATGCAAAAGCTAATTGTTGTATGTGGTTGAATAAGTATCAGGTGACAATTTAAGATATTTCCTAGGAATGTGAATTGGTTCACTATTCTCAACAGGAAAAACAATTTGCTGACAATAAACTTAAAGAGTCAAACATTTGATTCACACAACAGTGTCATTATCTACAGCAAAATTCTTGCGATGAATGCACTGAATCTATGTCTCTCAAAAACCTTCATCATTATCTTGTCGCTGCAACCACTGATCCTTTTCATCTCTCCATAACCTTGGCATCCCATAATCTCAACTTCCTCTTCAATGATCTTCATCCGTGGTTTCCCCTCTGCCTTTCTTTCCCATCACCTTGCCTTCGAACAAGTTCTTTATGAAGTCATTATGCCGGAGAAAGTGACCAAAAACTGACGCTTTTCTCCTTTTTTATCATTCTTATTAAATGTCTCTGTGTGTTTATTTCTCAGTTGTAATCGTGCAAGCGAAGAGGAAGGTTGTTGAGTGAGTGAGTGCTGACATGGGGATTTCAATAGAATTGTACCGGGCGACGATAGGTCGTCGGCACGGTAGAGTCAGGAATACGAGGCGCAGTATGAGTGGCAGAACCGGACAGCAGGTGAGTTTGGTTTCAATTTTGATGGCTGCATCAGTGATGGCAGTGTTGTTGGTTATTGGAGGGGTCGAAATGAACCCTGGACCTGATCATGAGAATGTGGTTGGTTGGGAAGACATGAGAAGATAAGGGAATTTAGTAAGGCCCAAACTGAACAAATGAGAGAGCTATTACAAGAGCAATCTAGTGATATACGAGAAATGGTGAAAGAGGAGATAGGAAAAGTGACTGAAAGGGCGGTCCAAAATAATAAAGAAATATCAAGTTTGAGGGATAAAGTGAGGAGAATGGAGGAAGAGATAAAAGAGTTGAGATGGCAGGAGAAAAAAAGACAAGAGGAAACCCGAAAGAAAAATATTTTTATATATGGGCTACCAGAGAACACTAAAGAAGACCTGGTATTCAAAGTGCTGGAGCTAATTAACGAGAAGATGAAAATTAGCTGCAGAGAGGCCGATATAGAAGAACTAGAGAGAATGGGGAAAACAAAATGCAAGAGACCAGTGAGAGTGAGATTTGTATCAAACTTACTAGTGAGAAAGATTCTGCATAGTACAAGTCGGTTGAAAGGTGAGAACATATGGATCAAACAGGAGATGGAAAAAGAAGCCTTCAGGAACCAGAAAATGCTACAGTTTCACCTAGGGAAAGCTAGACGTGAAGGATTAAGGGCCTACATAAGACGCAACAAATTAGTGGTGGGGGACAGTAACTGGACGAGGACCTGGGGAGTAGAGCAGTTAAAGAATATGTACAATACAGCGAGTACATTGGCCGAGGAGGAAGGTGAACGTACGAGGCAGCTGAGATCAGCAGAATGCGGAGCAGAGAGGGACAACCAGCCAGCGATGCAACAAGGACAGAGAGAGGAAGTAACAGATGCTGAAACAACGATTAGCGAAGGCAGTCCAGGCGACCTTCAGAGGCAGCTGAGTGCAGACTCTCTGAAAGAAGCAACACCGAAACGCAGACGTGTGAATATCAAGGACTTCTTGCTCAGAAAAGGTAATGCAAATGAGGGTAGCCTTGATAGAGAAGGTGTTAACACTCTAGATGAGAACCCTGAAGATCTAGGTGTAACAAGGATTACGAGGTCCAAGAAGATCAGCCAGAGTGAGGGACAAGGGAGAAAGACATAACTAGAGATAAGAGTAGGGTGTATCAATATTGAAGGCCTTAGGAGTAAGTTACGGAATGAAGCTTTTAAAGAGTTATTACATAGTTTGCATATTCTCGCATGTGTGGAAACCTGGATTCCACCAAAAACTATTATAGAAATAGGAGAGTTCACAGTCTATTATAAGTCAAAAGAGAGACGAACCGAAAGGGGCAGATACCCGGGTGGAATAATGGTAATGGTTAGGGAGGATTTGCAAGCTAGAATAATTCAGATAGAATCAGAAATGGAGGAAATGATGTGGGTCAGAATAAAGATGTATGATGAGAATGAGACAGACTTATGTATTGGTTTTGTCTACAACCCTCCTGAAACCTCGCCATTTGCGAAAAGGGTTTTCTTTGATGAGTTGGCATTAGAACTTCATAGAGTACAAAATATTTTTGAGGATACAGGCATTCTTATAATGGGGGATTTCAATGCGAGGGTTGCAGACCAGAAGCCGGTATACGACAAGGAGACAGAAGCTGTTTATGTAAAAAAGAGAGTGAGCCAGGATAAGGGTTGTAATAAAAATGGAGAAAAGTTGCTAGAGCTATGTGGTACGATAGAATTATATATTTTGAATGGATGGTGGCATGGCGACGAATTAGGGAACCTGACATACATTATGGAAACAGGGGGTAGTAGCATAGACTTGGCGTTATGCTCCAGGAATGCGTTGCCTGTGATTAAAAGTATGGAGGTTAAGGAATGGGGTGAGTCACATCATCTCCCAATTATTGTCAGAATAAAAGTTAGAGAGGGTAAGACACCAACAAGCAATATGATAAAATACAAAGAAACGATAGTCACTAAATATAGGTGGAGAGAGGAGCTAAAAAATGAGTTTATGAATTATTATGATGGAGAAATAGGACAGAAAGTGAAAGCTGGAATAGATTCAATGATCGAGAGTAACCAAACGAATACAGCAGTTAAAATAATTGAAAATTCTGTAAAGATGGCAGGGGAGAAAATGAAGATAAAGGAGGGGCAGAATATAATAGGAAAAGGCTGGTACAATGACGAATGCAGGCATAAAAAGTATGAAGTGATGAAAGCATTGAAGGAGTTTCGGAAGCATGGGGGAGAAAACCATAGGATGGGATTCTGTAACGTGAGAAGAGAATATAGGGAATCACTGTATGCAACTAAGTCTGAATGGCAGGAGCAGAGAGTTGTCGAATTAAATAGCAATGCAAAACAGAATGATAGTAGAAAAGTATGGAGTACTTAACGGGATTTGTGGAATACGGAAGCTGCCGCGGCAGACGGTAATAAGTCAGGCTATCTGGGTGGAGCACTATAAGAAACTTTTAGAGACTGAAGATAGGTGGAGACCGAGAGTAAACGATACCGGTATATCGGTAGGGCTAGGGTGTACTATGCCGGCATTAGATAAGGAAATATCGAAAGAAGAAATAAGGGAGGTACTAGGGAAAGCCAAGAAAGGCAAATCAGGAGCGATTTCGGGTATCACTAACGAATTTTGGAAGCAGCTGGCGCAAAATAAGGATATCCTAGAAAGTATGGCGAAACTATTTAACAAAATATTTGAAGGAGGTGAGTTCCCAAAATCTTGGCAAGAGGGAGTGATCTGCCCAATCTATAAGAAGAAGGGAGATAAAAATAACCCTAACAACTACAGGGGTATAACGTTGCTAGATACATTAAGTAAAATATATACAGGTGTGTTAGCAAAAAGGATAATGAAGAGGGCAGAGGGGGAATCGATTCTGGAGAGGTTGCAAGCAGGTTTTAGAGAAAGGATGAGGACAACAGATAATATTTTTGTAGTGAAAACAATAATAGATAAGTATGTAAAAAAGAAAGGAGGAAAAGTATACATTACTACTATTGATTTGGAGAAAGCATTTGATTCTGTGAGCAGAGGGGCGGTCGTGGCCAAGATGAGAGGGATAGGGGTGTCCCAGAAGATGATAACAGCGGTTGAAAATATATATGCAGAAGTAAGGTGCGCAATAAAAACTAAGGAGGGCGTAGTATTTGGAGAAATATTCTCTAATGTAGGATTAAAACAGGGTTGTAAATTGTCACCAGTACTGTTTCTACTCTTTATAAATGATATCTTTCAATCGAAAGGCTTCGAGGCAGGGATTTATCCAAGTCTTGAGAACCGGGATATTCCGGGCCTCATTTTTGCTGACGACATCCTTCTGCTCACTTTGACACCGAATAGTATGCAAGGTAGTATAAATGTGGTGGTAAATTACTGTCAAGAATGGAACTTAAAAATCAATGTACAGAAAACCAAGGTAATGGTGTGTAAAAAAGGACATAAATTATCAAAGAATGAAAAATGGTGGATGGGCGAGACGAGGCTAGAAGTTGTCAATAAAGTAGAATACTTGGGTATGATTTTAAGTGGAAATGGAAAGTGGTCAGAGCAAATAAAAAGATCAAAGCTAAAAGGCATGAGTGCACTGTCAGCCATTAGCATACTGGAGAAGAAGATGCCCAACACAGACTACAGAGTAATAATGTTATTTGCTTTACGTCCCACTAACTACTTTTTAAGGTCTTCGGAGACGCAGAGGTGCCGGAATTTAGTCCCGCAGGAGTTCTTTTACGTGCCAGTAAATCTACCGACACGGGGCTGTCGTATTTGAGCACCTTCAAATACCACCGGACTGAGCCAGGATCGAACCTGCCAAGTTGGGGTTAGAAGGCCAGCGCCTTAACCATCTGAGCCACTCAGCCCGGCAGACTACAGAGTGCATAAAAATGTTTTTAATGCAGTAGTTAAATCTAGAGTGTTGTACGGAGCGGAAATTTGGGGAGTTGAAGAAAGGGTTGACTCACTTGATACAATTACGAGTAGATTTGCGAAAATAATTATGGGTCTACCCAGCTGTACAGCTAATTGTGGAGTGAGAATGATGTGCAAAGATATAAGTCTGCGAGTGGACATTATTAAAAGGATAATAAAGTATTGGTTGAGAATGAAGTTGCGAGAA
This sequence comes from Anabrus simplex, assembly GCF_040414725.1. Taxonomy (NCBI): domain Eukaryota; kingdom Metazoa; phylum Arthropoda; class Insecta; order Orthoptera; family Tettigoniidae; genus Anabrus; species Anabrus simplex. The sequence goes on from NC_090265.1 coordinate 485,368,870, forward strand.
GGGGGCGAAATTTTACAGATAGCATATCAACACCAAATGAAACATCAGAACCAAGGATACTGGGTGGATGGGGTACGGAATATTTTAGAAACGATTGGAATGGGATGTTACTGGGAAAAAGAATGTATAGAGAAGTGGAAAATATGTTTTAAAAAAAATAGTTCTAAGAATTAAGGATATTGAAAAACAAGACATTGATGCACAATGTAGAAGTAAGAGGTCATTAGAAGAATTTTGTAATATATATGGGAGAATGAGAATAAATGTAGAGTCTATAACAAAAAAGAGAATGAGGGGTATAATATGGTGGTTAATGGGGATACATAAAAATAAAGCATATAGAAGGAACAGGGATGAAAATAAATGTTTAATATGCTCTGAAGAGATGGGATGGGCACACCTTATAAAAGATTGCCCTATGACAAAGGAAATACGAGGAAAATTCATAGACGATGAGGATGTAAAGAAAATTGAGAATGAAAATCAGTTGTATACAATTGTAAAGTTATTGAACAGAGAATAGATGCACCCGGATAGAATTGCAAAATTATTTAACATTATTAGGGGAAGGTGGAGCAAGAAATTGAAGGAAGGAAAGGATGTGATACATGTCAGCCAGGAACCGAATTGTGCCTAAGGTAACCTAGACAATATAACTCCGTTGAAGTCTAGAGCCATTAGGTACATAGGCTTAAGGGATAGCATGGAACTACCTCGTTACAGTAGTTTTACTAGTTTTATGTATTGTCGAGTAATAATTTCCGTTTTCTCTTTTTTTCTTAACAGCCTGCAAAGGCAATATTAGCTTTGATAATCTGAAAAGATATCACTATAAATAGATGTTTTGGTTTGTTTTTTTTCCTGCCATAATACTATATATGAATGGAAGTCCAACATTCAGTTTATAGTATTCTTTCTCTGTTCAATTTCTATGCACCTGCTTTATATGAACATTCATCGCATGTACCAATTATTAACACTATTCACAATAGTTATTTAAGTTACTCCTTCTAATTTTGTATACGGCATGTATCACAAATTATGAAATTATGAAACGATTACAATAAATAATACCCTCTCCCTAATCTATGATTTTCGAGATTAAGGGAGACGGGTATCTTGAATCTTGAATCTCGTGTTTATTTCTCCAAGCACTGCTTCATTAGTTTTCTTCTCAATCCAGCTAGTTCTTGTCATCATCCTTCATAGCCACATTTCCACTGCCTCTAGTCGTTTCACGTCCTCCTTCACGAAAGTCTGTCCTTCACAGCCATATAGCAGCACACTCCAAATAAATGTTTTGATAAACAATATCTTTTGTTCAGTATCTAAGGATTTATTAATTAAGAGCTGCTTCTTCTCCTCAAAAGCTTTCTTACACAGGAAAATTCTTTTTATTTCCACAGTGCATCTGTTGTCATCGGTAATAACTGATCCTAAGTAGAAGAACTTGTGCACCTGTTTTATTAAAATATTTCCAATTCTGAGATGTGCCTCTGGTTTCATTTTAGATTTGCTTACAACCATAACATTAGTTTTATTTATATTAATGTTAAGTTGGAAATCTTTTAAGATGGGTGTTAATTTGTTGAGCATGATCTGCATGTTCTTCTCATTGTCAGCCAGAAGTGCAATGTCGTCGGCAAATCTAATACAGTGTACAGTTGTTCCATTTATTTTAATGCCAGGCGTTTTTAATTTTAAAAATGTTCATGGCCTCTTCAATGTACAGATTAAATAGAAATGGTGATAACGAACACCCCTGTCTTACTCCTTTCCAGACTTTCACCTTACATACTGTTTTATTACTTTCAATGTTTATTCCTTGATTGATGTAGAGGTTTAGTATTGCTTTTCTGTCTTTCCAGTCAAAATGAAGATCCTTCATAATTCTGAACAGTCTTTTCCACTGAACATTGTCAAAAGCTTTTTCCAAGTCTACAAAAGCTATATATGTATTTCTGTTAAGCTCTAGTCTTCTCACCAAGATGGTTTTAAGTGCTATAATAGCTTCTCTCGTTCCTACTCCTTTCCTGAACCCAAACTGATCATCATCTAGATTCTGCTAAATTTTCATTTTGATTCTGTTTATTAATATGCATGTGAATTTTTTTTTTTTCTTTTTTTTGCTAGTTGCTTTACGTCGCACCGACACAGGTAGGTCTTATGGCGACGATGGGACAGGGAAGGGCTAGGAGTGGGAAGGAAGCGGCCGTGGCCTTAATTAAGGTACAGCCCCAGCATTTGCCTGATGTGAAAATGGGAAACCACGGAAAATCATTTTCAGGGCTGCCGATAGTGGGGTTCGAACCTGCTATCTCCCGAATACTGGATACTTGTGAATATTTTTGCTGCATGTGAAACAAGGCTTAGTATTCTGTAATTGGAACATTCTGCTGAATCTCCTTTTTTGTGCAAACTGTCAGCATTTCCGATTTTCATATCATATTCTATGCTTTTACAAATGTCAGCCATCCATCTTTCTTTTGCCTCTCGGCACTTCTGTGTAACTAGGTTTTGTAGTTTCTTATAGTTTATCATACCTTCTGGAGTATTTTTCTGCTTTATTTATTTCCTGAATGAGATTTAGTATTTCTTCAGTCATCCAGTTCTTCCGTGCTTCGAGCGCCTTTTTTCCTAGCACTTCATCTGCTGCCATTGTAAGTGAAGCTTTGACAGCGTCCCAATCTGTTTCATTGTTGTTGTTGTTATACATTATCGTGTCTGTCTTTTCTTCAAATACTACTTGAGTTAATGGATCATTTAACTTTTCTAGATTTCATTTCTTGCTTTTTGGTTTCCTTAACTTCTTCAGCCTAACTCGACGTTTTGCTAATACTGGGATATGGTCGCTGTCGATGTCTAAGCCAGGGTAGCTATGGCATGACATTACCTGATTTCTATACCTTCTCTAAACTAGAATGTAGTCAAATTGGTATCTGTTATTGTCTCCGAAATCCTTCCATGTGTAACGTCTTCTATTACGCATGTCAAATATAGTGTTCATTATGATCATGTCCTGTTCTTCACAGAAGTCCATCATACGTTCTCCTCTATCATTTGTTCGTCCTAGACCGAATCTGCCAGCAACTTTTGTAGTAATATTGCTGCCAACCACAGCATTGAAGTCTCCCATTATGATTATGTTATCTTTCTCATTGTTTAGTTTAACCCCTCAGCGCCGACCTCTATACGTGGTATAGACCCTCTTTTCTTCCGTAGCCGCCGACCTCTATACGTGGTATAGACCCATACATGGTTTCACATTTATGGCTATAGCGCGAAGAGTTTTGGAGTTACTGATATGCAAATTGTTTTGTTTCCAAGAAGACAGATTCGGGTTTATCAGCGTTGTAAATAAGAATTGAAAAATCGTTATAATGTAGTTGTTTTTGCAAGGATAATTATTTGTCAAATAAGTCTGAGCACTAATCTCTTGCTTTTTTTAAAGTTTGTTTGCTTCATTCTTTCCCACAGAATAAAATAAAGAAATGATGATCTGAGAAGTTTGTCTTTTCGTGTGATGTTCCTTGCTCTATTTGTACATTTGGAGTGCGGTTTATTTATTATATTTGTCTTTATTTCTCAGCTTATAATATTTTCGTAACTCTCCACGAGCGCTCTGTGTAGGCATCAGTTAGTGCTGCTTTCTGTCATACGATACGAGAACCAGTTGTTCATGGTATATATCTCGTTTGAAAGACGTTCCCTCGACCTTTTATCTGAAATATGTATCGAGTTGGTTTGTTTCGTCATAAATGTTATTCCCCTCATTTAGTTTCGTCCTGTTGCTTTTCGGTCTCGCTGCAGCTTCACCAGTCCGTGTAACGCGCCGCGCTCAGCCGTGGTATGACTGACAGTAACGTGCTTGAAATATTATATAATTCAGATGAAAGTTTAGTCGGAAGTAGTAGTGACAGTATAAGCATCAGTGATAATGAAATAGATGATGTAGTAGTGGTAAATGATGAGAGTGACGATGAGGAGGAAACAGTACTTGAAAATTTCGTGTAAGAGACTATAGATAATTATACAGGTCAAAGAGAAGTTCTCAACGGTGAATTCTGATTGCTAAATTCTCTAATAATACTTACACAGGTCACAGAGACAAATATTGAGCAATTACCTTATCGGGTTCAGCTGGTGAAAGGTTTGTTTACAAAATAAGCTCGGGAGGGAGGGGAACGAAATATTCAAGGTCGGCGCGCATCAGATAATACAGTTCCAAGGTTGCAGGAAAGACATTTTATCAGGAAATTAGCACCCAAGAGATGGAAATCCAAACCTCAGAGACATTGTATCCTGTGTTCAAAGCACGGCGGAAAGAAGACGTCAGTGTACTGCTGCCAGGAGTGTGACTTAAGTCCCTGTCTCAAAGAGTGCTTCGAACTCTATCACACGGAACTAAATTACTAAGGAAATGTGAAACAATTATGTAATTATCTGCATGTACATAGTTCTGTCATAAGGAATTCCAAATTTCGTGAAAATCGGGCTACTCTTATACTTGTAGTAACGCTTTAAGTGAATCGATGTACTTCAGTTCCGCGTAGTTGAAATCTCATCCGGCCGCGGGGTAGGAAGCTATTTAAATGGCTGCGACGCTGAGGGGTTAATTATATCTTCTATTTTATTATACACTTCCTCAACTTCATCATCGTCATGTCCAGTAGTAGGGAAGTATACCTGTATTATTACTATATCTCTTGGTTTGTCTGCTATTTTCACCATCATTATTCTATCATCGACATGACATGTGTTTAGCACATTGTTTGCCCATTTCTTTCCATATATTACAGCTACACCATATTGTTCACCATTTTCATTTCCACTGTACACAATTCTGAATGGCTCACTGTGGAAATCACCTTTGCCAGGCCATCTAGTTTCACATAATCCCAGGATGTCTACTTTGTTTTCATCCATAATTAGTTTGAGTTCTTCTAGACATCCTGTTCTTAGCATTGTTCTTGCATTCCATGTCCCTATTTTAATCCCTTCTCCAAACTTCTGAGATACCTCAGTTACTCCCCTGCCGGATCTTGGTGACCGAATACCATGATCAGTAGTATCTAAGTTACAATTCGTACTATCCATGGTTGCAATACTAGGAAAAATAATGTGGTGGTTTTCCGTTGCCTTCCACATCGCAGTTTTACTGCCATTCAAGTCTTCCTGACCATGCCAGTAAATTTTCAGCGACAGTCCAGTAGACATCTTTTAGTCCTGCACTGTGCTGATACTGATAGCACTCCTTGCACTACCAGGAAGAGAGACTCCTCCGCCTTTCCGCCTCATCTACCCTTCAAGCCGTTGGTCCTCTTCACTTGTAACCCTAGGTAGGGGCCCTATAACAGGGTGCTACCATCCGGAGCCAGATGGACCCTGGATCTTTAACGAGGTCTATACTCCTCTTGCTCCTCCTTCCTCATCACTTGCAAGATGAGACCCCGTGCTTGCACTTGGCATATCTTCTGATAAGAATCCTTCCAACAATTTCCCATTTTTGACTTACAAAGAGGTACACAGCGCGATTGATCTATGCTAACTACATTCTGTAACACCACCACTCAAACACAATGATAAACACTACTACAGTTCTAAGTGCGAACATGAAATAATTAACCTCCAGGTATTTTGAGCTTCCATGTAAAAGCACCTAGCGACTCAAATACGTCTATCAGTATTGAAAAATCACGAAGTACGATAACAAGCAGACTTGAAGAAATTATTTTACAATTTTTACTTCAAAGTCGAAACAGTGATCACATATAACCTATGCATGGCCTGCCTTCGTGGCCGTATTGCCACAAATTTAAACCTGCCTTAAGGTCTCTGTTAGTGCTCCTGTTGTTCTCCTTGGCTGACTATACTGCAATGACATCATGTTCGTTACTAGTGGCGCTGTGCTTTGTGGGACTCCACTCGGCTTGGTCGGGTAATATCTTGGTATGAATACAGTGTATCAACAGTCAATAGAAATGTCATCTTACTTCAGCATTTGGTAAAACACAGCAGGCTTTACATCTTCTACCTCTATACGGCTCTCCACTTCAAAACTGCCAAAGAACATCCTCTCAAAAGCTTCACTGAATTTAGCCAGGAACAACTTGGAAGCTCGGAAGGTCTTCTGTTCACATGAGAAAGTAAAGAAAATATATTATTATAAATTCACCATACAGTACATACATCTTTATTATGGGCTGTTATGCCTTTAAGTAATATAGATGTTGATTCCCATAGGGAACCTGAAATACTTGTCCTGAATGAGTAAATTTATGATACCAATACAGTTGGTCCGTTATTGGACATAAATTTTCCAGCTAGCTCTTTCCTGGTTGCCAGTATTTTGCTCCAGTGTGCTAAGCTGGACTCATCAGTTGGTAAATAGCACACCTACCAAGTGCATACTGTGGAGGCCACTGCATAAGCTACTTGGAGCAATACTTTAATTGTTCAGTCTGCAAGTCTCTGTGAAATAACTGAATACATCCGATATCCTCTACTGAAGCTGGCTCTAAGGCCTTGTTTAGCTCCACACCCCTTATCATTACAAACGAATCTAACTAGTGACGGCTTGGTCTCCTCCTACTTCTCCTAACCACCAAGCCAGAGTCCATTATTGCCATAGGTAACCTATCTGTTTGTGATTGACCAGAGCGCCACTGCATTGGCGCTGTGCACTTCCTGCGGCTGTTTTTATGTCGGAAGTGTTCGGGCACCTTCGTGTGCCATCGGCTGAGCAAGGAGTTGACGGGAAAGCAGCATTGCTGCCGGACTATGTTAAAATGTGCTATGCGGACAAATTCTGTAAATATCTAAACGATCGTGTGAGCGACAGGTTAAACAAATGTATCACGATGTGTATATAGTGTAATAAACCTAGTATATGTATAATTAAGTACAGTTCATCTTTCTATGTGTATGAACCAGCATGTGGTTCCTAGCACCACGTGTTCTCACGGACCTGTCCGTACGAGGTCGGAACACGGTCATGCCGGACCGGATTCTTGAAAGTGTCGTAATGCTATAATATTACGTGGTCCTCCGGTGTTTGTGAGTGTATGTTTCGAGTGCTAACAACCTGTGGAGAGAATACTGGAGCACGTGTATCATCATCCCTACGGCATGCTGAACTGACGAGGCGGACAAAGGATAAGTGCACATCAGAGCAGTATACTAGAGGTCAGTCATTCCTTTAATTTTTTCTGTCTTTCCTAACTCATATCATGGAGTCTAGTGAGAAAAACCTGTTAGTGAAACAACGAGCGGTCATTAAAGGGTCACTGACATGTATCAGTAAATATGTAGACAAGTTTGTGGCGGGCTCCGATATTAATGCAGTACGTAGCAGGTTGAAACAATTGCCTTCACTCTGGAAAGAATATAAGCATGTTCAATGTAAACTCGAGGTTAATGACGATGAGAACTACGAAAATCATGAACAGGATAGGGAACAGTTCGAAGAAAACTATTACGATTTGGAGGCGAGGATGACTACACTGATAGGAAAGAGCACAGCCCCCGAGCAGAATATCGATCAGTTATCTCAGCATTCTTGCTTCCCAACAGAATTCCATGGAAATATGATTGCCCGTCATTGACCTCCCTACATTTCATGGGCAGTATGAGACTTGGACTCATTTTCAAGACACTTTTCAGGCTTTAATTGTTGACAATTTAAAACTATCAAACGTTCAGCGTTTTCATTATCTACTTTCAGCACTCATCAATTAATTCAGAACATTCCTGTTTCTAACTCTAACTTTTTAGTAGCTTGGGAAATCATATGTAAGAGGTACAACAACAGAAAACTGATAGCAACACAACATATCAAGGCTCTATTGTCATTACCTACATGTCACAAAGATATAGCATCAGACCTTAGGAAGTTGAACAACCACTTAGTAAGCAATTTAAATGCTATTCAAAACCTCAACCTTTCAGTGCCTTTACACAAAGCCTTACTCCAGCAGCTGATGTTAGACAAGTTAGATCCCGGAGGGCACAAGTGTTAGAATTGATGATGGCAACACGGGAACAGAGGGGGAGCGCGGCAAATCCAGCTAAGCACCAGTATGTGAGAAACAATGAAAGCCCAATTTGAGTTAACTCATACGTATCTACAAGGGGGAAGTGTGACTTTTGTGACTTAGATCATCCGTTACATCGGTGCGAAGGATTTCTGTAAGCTAACACAAAAGAACGGTATGATTTTGTCAAAAGAAAGGGTTTATGTTTTAATTGTTTTAGGCATCATAGTGTCAACGTGTGCAAATCTGATAGCTGTAAGACTTGCCAGCGTAGACATCACACTTTGATTCACTTTGACAGTGCCACACACAATCAAACGACTACAAACAAGGATAGCCAAGCTAGTAGAGGTACCGGTATTAGACGACGAACAGGGTCAGAGTAATGCTAGTTACTGCAGACTAAAATTCAAGCCACAGTCTGAAGTAATGCTGTCCACTGTAATAGTAGGAGTTGCAGACAACAATGGTCGAATTCACCAGTGCCGAGCTCTACTTGACAATAGATCGCAATCACATTTCATAACCAAGTCGTTTGCAAGTAAGCTGAGTCTGCAACGACATAGAAACTGTATTCCAATTAGTGGTATAAATAACACTGCTGTCACCGCATCTCAAAGTGTTGACGTTCGTATCATTTCTAATGTGTCCAGATTCAAAACTGTTATAACGTGTTCTATGCTCCCTCACATAACAGGTGATATTCCAGCGAACCATATTGATTGTAAATCGTGGAACCTGCCTGAGGATATCACATTGGCGGATCCTCACTTCAACAAGCCAGGACCAGTAGACATGCTCATCGGTGCGGAGATTTTTATGCAGTTGTTGCAAGAAGGGTGGCGGAAAAACTGCAATGAGCTACCCATCTTGAAAAATACTGTATTGGGATGGATACTGTCAGGTCCAATAAAGTCGCAGGCTCAGACTAGTGAGAGGGCAGAAACTCCACCCACTTCATCATTCTTCCTCAGGCAGGACGATGACCTCAATAGGAAGGTGGAAAAATTCTGGGCAATAGAAGAAGTGACAACTAGAAAAATGCCCCTATCCCAGGAGGAGCAGTACTGTGAAGAGCATTTCATAACGCACACCAAACGGGACAACAGTGGATGTTTCATTGTAAGGTTGCCTACGAAGGCAGAAGGTCTGCAACTTGGAAACTCTTACAAAATAGCAGAGAAACGATTCAGACTACTGGAACAGAAGCTTGAGGAGAGACCTGATCTGCGAGCTGATTACGTGAACTTCATGGAAGAGTATGAGACCCTGGGTCATATGAAGCTGGCCCCAGATATATGCAAAGACGAAGGAGCATTCTGCTATCTCCCACACCATGCAGTTTTGAAGGCAGAGAGTACCACTACTAAGACACAGGTTGTATTCGATGCGTCCTGCAAAACTGACAATGGCGTTCCCCTCAATGACGCTCTCGCGGTGGGACCTACTGTTCAACAAGATCTACTATCAATTGTGACAAGGTTTCGCACACATCAGATTGCGATGACGGCAGAAATTACAAAAATGTACCATCAGATCAGAGTAGACGACAAGGATGTTAACTTACAGCGTATAATCTGGCGAAAACATCCATCCGAGCCTCTACGCACCTACCAACTGAAGACTGTAACATACGGTACATCCTCAGAGTCCTTCCTAGCCACAAGGTGTCTAACTCAACTGGCTGAAAAAGAAGTCCACGTGTTTCCTACAGCATCTCGCGTGTTGAAGCGGGACTTCTACATGGATGATGTATTGTGTGGTAGCGATACAGTGGAAAAGGCTATAGAGCTGAGAGGAGAACTACAAGAATTGCTGCAACGCGCAGGCTTCCCGTTCCGCAAGTGGACTTCGAATCACTCCGCTGTACTTGAGATGATACCAGCAGAACTGAGAGAATCACAGTTACCCCTATGATTTGACAAGGAAGACAATATTAAAACGCTAGGATTGCTGTGGCATCCCTTGCTTGACAAGTTCCAGTTTGAGGTTCACATCAAGGAGAACAATGGAGACCCTACAAAACGAAAGGTGCTTTCAATTATAGCCTCTATATTTGATCCACTAGGGCTGATGGGACCAGTAATTGTAATGTGTAAAATTTTCATGCAGCAGTTGTGGCAAGAAAAACTAGGGTGGGATGAACCACTACCATCTCCTTTACTTAAGGGCTGGATTAAAATCTTTACTGATCTTCCAACAACACTAAACAACATTCATGTTGACAGGCCGATTCTTAGCACGGGAAGAGTCGTCCAGATACCAGTTCATGGCTTCTCAGACGCTTCTGAACGGGCCTACGCAGCGTGTGTGTATATCCGCAGTACCAATCAACACGGTGAAGTTTCGGTACATTTGGTATGTTCGAAATCCAGAGTTGCTCCTCTGAAACAACAGTCTGTACCTAGATTAGAACTGTGTGGGGCTCTTTTGTTGGCACGTCTGGTGGATAAGACTACCAACACCCTGAATCTGAAAATTGACAATACTTTCTTGTGGACTGACTCGACCATAGTACTCTCGTGGCTTGCAGCTGAACAGACGAGATGGAAAACGTTCGTTGCAAATCGTGTCTCTGAGATACAGCAGATGACTGGAAGAGCCGAGTGGAGTCATGTTATGTCAGAAGACAATCCGTCCGATGTTCTTTCAAGGGGACAAGGACCACTCAGCCTACAACATAATGAACAATGGTGGCATGGACCGGCATGGTTAGTGCAAGACGCAAGTACCTGGCCCACTAAGGATTCAAACGATTCTGCAGACGAACTTCCAGAAAGAAGGGATATGGTACAATGTTTACTTAGTGCCACTCCATCTGACGAAATCACGACACGGTTCTCATCTCTCCGTCGTCTACAGAGGGTGATAGCTTATTGCAACAGATTTGTTTTCAATTCCAGAAGACACAACGTAAGAAGAACAGGACCATTATCTGCAGAAGAGCTAGCAATGGGTCTTCAGATATGTATCAAACTTGCTCAACGTGTGACATTCGCAAGGGAAATAGGCGAGTTGAAGTCAAACTCATCATTTTCACCACAAAGTTCAATAAGAAATCTGGACCCATTCCTACATGGGAACGATGTATTACGAGTAGGGGGACGCTTACAAAACTCTTTGAAATAATTTTCAGAAAGGCATCAAATCATATTACCTTAGCGTCATAATATAACCAAGTTGATTGTGGCTGACGAGCATATTCGGCTGCTACATGCTGGTGCGAATCATTTAGCAGCCTCTCTTAGGTCCAGATATTGGGTAGTGAGCATAAAGAAAGTGGTACGGAGTGTCATTCACCAATGTGTGAAGTGTTTCAGACTACGAGCCTCAACAACAACGCAGCTCATGGGGCAGCTACCTTCTCCTCGAGTGACTCCATCGCGGCCATTCTTGAATACGGGAGTTGACTATGCTGGCCCGTTGTACATTAAACAGGGTGCAACCAGGAGCAAGGTCAAGGTAAAATGCTACGTAGCATTGTTTGTTTTCCTTTGCACCAAGGCAATACACTTGGAATTAGTTCGTGACTTGATCACACAGGCCTTTATTGCCGCCTTACGGAGATTCGCGGCCAGGAGGGGGAGGTGTACAAACCTATACAGTGACAATGCTACTAACTTTGTAGGAGCTAGAAATGAATTGTTGAAGGTGCACCGGTCGGAACAGTGGAAGACAGATATGCTGAACAACGCAGCGCAAGAGGGATTCACTTGGCCTTTCATTCCTCCTAATTCGCCTCACTTCGGGGGGCTCTGGGAAGCTGGGGTGAAATCCATGAAACATCATTTGCGAAGAACCGCTGACAATGCCTGCTTCACATACGACGAGATGTATACCCTACTTTGCCAAATAGAGGCATGCCTAAACTCAAGACCGCTCGTTAGACTCTCAGACGACCCTGATGAACCCTCATACCTGACTCCTGGCCACTTTCTGATCGGAGCCCCCCTGCTATCCTTCCCTGAACCTGACCTTAGTGATAGTGTGCACTGTTATACTTCCAGATGGCGCTACATTCAGGCGCTGCAGCAGAACTTTTGGAAACAGTGGTCTAATGACTATCTTAATAGCTTACAACAGCGGCAGAAATGGTTGACGAGTCAGCCTAACCTTCAGCCTGGAACTATCGTCTTAGTTAAGGACGACAACATTCCTCCTCTCTCTTGGCGACTTGCAACGGTCGAGGAAACTCATCCTGGGAAGGACGGACGAGTGCGTACGGTTACAATTCGCACCAGCAATGCTATTCTGAGGCGTTCTGTACATAAGTTATGTCCACTGCCAGCTCAAGACTGATACTTGCAAATATTTTCAGTGTCTCATTTTGTGTCTCATTCTTTGCTCTTGTATTGTAAGATTTTTTTTTTGCTAGGGGCTTTACGTCGCTCCGACACAGATAGGTCTTATGGCGACGATTTGTAAGATTTTAATTATGATCAGTGTCCTTTATTGTTTGTGTCTAGTGCTGTACTTTACTTATTGTAGGATTTGAATTTGTTCATTTAGGTTTCATTATTTTAACATCTGTGTACATTTTTGCTCAGTTATTTTGGTTGAAGTGTTTCATATCGGCATATGTATTGATGGTGAAAGAACTTCATAATATGACTATGTGTTCAATTTAAATTCAACATTTCTTGTTATTGTTAAATGTGATACATTTAGGTGTGGCGGTATGTTTGTGACTGACCAGAGTGCCACTGCATTGGCGCTGTGCACTTCCTGCGGCTGTTTTTATGTCGGAAGTGTTCGGGCACCTTCGTGTGCCATCGGCTGAGCAAGGGGTTGACGGGAAAGCAGCGTGGCTGCCGGACTATGTTAAAATGTGCTATGCGGACAAATTCTGTAAATATCTAAACGATCGCGTGAGCGACAGGTTAAACAAATGTATCACGATGTGTATATAGTGTAATAAACCTAGTATATGTATAATTAAGTACAGTTCATCTTTCTGTGTGTATGAACCAGCATGTGGTTCCTAGCACCACGTGTTCTCAGGACCTGTCCGTATGAGGTCGGAACATTATCCTCCTCCATTTGCCTCGCATGATGCCACAACCAAAGCTGATATATACAGTGAGCTTGCTTACGGGTGGAGCAAGAAGAAACCTCACTTGCCTGGCACTAGCCTCTTGCGGGCTTGAGACACGCAAGTCAAAATCGAAGCATCGCTTGCCGCACACAAGCTTTGCTCTCGGGCAGGAATTGGCTATCTGTATGCTTCCACTGTCTATATTACAGTGCTACCAAGACAATTTCAGTAATTAATTAATTAGTCTACGCAGTATTTACCTTGTTATAGGTGATGTTGGAAGTGATGTCCATCTACTGACACACAGTTCTGACATCATTCAATAAAATTACGGTTTACACAGCTAAGTTCTTGTTTGGTAATTTTCCCAATTTCTGTTGTTATACTCTCCTTCAATTCATCTATGTTGTGCGGATTATTCCTGTAAACATTTTTTAGTGTTGCCCAAAAACAGAAATCACACACTGTGAGGTCGGAGGAACGGGCGGCCATAAAGTCTGAGAAATGATCCTTTCTCCAAATACATTCTTTAATTCATTGATGGATTCATGAGCTGTATGGGATGTTGCTGAATCTTGTTGGTAATACTATAAAATTTCTATTCATCTGATAACATTTGGAAAAAATGGCATGAATATTAGAGTGCGAAATCTTTGTGCATTTATTGCACCCTGAAAAAAAAATGTGTCCAATAATTCGCTTTGCTGTAACGACGCACCAAACACTAATTTTTTCGTCATGCACTGGAACCTCATAAATTAAACAGAGATTATGTGTACTCCAGATGAACATCTAGAGGACTTTTTAGAGGAAGTGGAGAGACAGATAGAAGATAAGAAGTGATATTGATGGGAGATCTAAATGCACAAGTTGGAATGGAAAGACAAGGAAAGGAAGATGTCGTAGGGCCCTTTGCATATAGAAATGTAAATCCAGAAGGCAAGTTGTTGGTGGATTTTTGCATGAGGAACCAAATAATTTTCGAAAACACCTGGTTTAGGAAGAAGAACAGTCAGAAGATTACAGGGTACGATTGGGGAGACAGACAAACAAAGACCATGATTGATTATATAATCACCAAGAAAGAACACCGGAAGAACTTTTTAGATGTTACAGCCATGTCTGAAGAAGCCTTTGTGGAGATCATAGAGTTGTGATAGGAAAACTGAAAGTGGGAAAGATTAAAAAAACTCCATTAAGAAGAGAGAAAAGAATTAAAGTATGGAAGTTGAAGGAGAAAAGCATATAAGAAGAATTTCAAACTGAAATAATACCCATGGTACCCAGGACGGAGATTGGGGAATGTTGAAGATGAATGTAAAAGATTTAAGGATGCACTGGTTGGATGTGCAGAAAAGATATGTGGTAGAACATCAGGAAATGTGAAAGACAAAAGAGACACACTTGTGGAATAATAGGGTAAAGATTAAAATGAAAGAAAAGAAAATGGCATGGAAAGCATAGAAAACATCTAAGACAGAAGAAAATAGAAGAAAATATGTGGAGGCAAAGAATTTGGCAAAGAAAGTAGTGGAGGAAGAAAAGAGGAAAAGCTGGGCCTTATTCACATAGAAATTGAGAGATGCTAGTTGCTTTACATCGCACTGACACAGACAGGTCTTATGGCGATGATGGGATATGAAAGGCCTAGGAAGTAGCCATGGCCTTAATTAAGGTACAGCCCCAGCATTTACCTGGTGTGAAAATGGAAAAACTACAGAAAACCATCTTCAGGGCTGCTGACAGTGGGATTCAAACCCACTATCTCATGGATGCAAGCTCACAGCTGCGTGCCCCTGACCACACGGCCAACTCGCCCGGTAATTGCAAGATGATATGCAGGGCAGCAAGAAATTATTGTATGGTATCTAAAGAAACAAGAAGAGATATCAAGCAAACACCAGATTTGTGAAGGATGAAGGCGGCATAATATTACCAAAGCCAGAGGAAATAAGAAATAGATGGAGAGAGTATTTTCAGAAGTTGCTGAAAATGAGAACTAATGACAGTCATTTAATGGGCTACCAGAAAAGGTAATTAGTTGATGAAGAAATGGATAAAGAAATTACAATGAATGAAATTGAAATGGCAGTAAGAAAGATGAAGAATGGAAAAACCGCTGGAATAGATGGAAATTTCAGTGGAGATGATAAAGGCAGCTGGAACTGTAGGCCTGAAGTGGACATACCGAGTTCTCACGATTGTCTGTGAGAATAAGGAGGTCAGTGAGGATTGGCAAAAGGAATAATGTTACGATTTTATATCTTTAGCATAGATCAGTTCTAAAACACGCTTTCTCAAACAAAAAAAAGGAGAGGAGAGTCTCCCTCAATCATATGACAGAGCACAATGTTTACGTGTCAGGCCAAGCAGAGTAACTGGAAACGTGCACGAGGCAGTGTGCAGTCAGTCGCGCAGAACACAAATCAAGGCCCTTCCCCAGAGGTATCCGAAGTAGGAGCATAGGAATGAAAAGGGGACACCAAACAAATAATAAGCCCAAGGGATCAGGTTTTAAGAATCATGACATATCGTCGCTGGGACAAAACTTCCTATGTGAAATATTTTAGCTTAGAACTTTGGCTGGTAAGGTTCTGTCATCTAAGGTGCAATACTGTGTGACAGTTGTCAAGGCATTCTCGCTCTTCATAATGTATGTGCTGCAGGTCAGTATATCTCCAAAAATATTATCACATAGGAAGTTCCGTCCCGGCAACGACGATATATTGTAACAACATCAAAAGAAAGCTTATAAACAAGATACATAGCAATTAAAACTCATAAATCTTTGATATAGGTCAAGTAATGGAATAGTAGACATGTTAAAAGATTAAGTTAAGAAAATAAGGCGTATGTACAAGTGCTTTGTGAGAATTAATAAACAGATGACAAGATTCAAATGGTTACAATGGTATCAATATCGTAGCAAGGACGTACCCTGAATATACTTCAAAAAAAAATATTACTAGTGGAATGAAACATTGGGATAGCAATGCGAAGAAACCACCATATCGATATTTCACAATATTTAATCCCCCGAAAACAAATTTCATTTAACTAGAAGAACAAGTTAACATTAATTTTAAAACCATAAATAGAAGAAGAGTTATGAAAATTCGCAGACCATTACTAATCTTTTAGTGCATTATTAATTTCTCATAGAAGAAGAATAGGAAGCAACAAGGGCATACACCGGTAGAAGGAAAGGTAGAGAAAATGGACAAAGAAAAAACAAAACACAGGTAAGGGCATTAAGGGAACAGGCAGGGATCAGGCTGCAAAACCCCGTTGAAGGTTAAGTTCATTTCAACACATGATGTAAGGTTCGAGCTCGCTTATTGGTCCACCAAGGAAAACTCCCCAATCACAGTTGTCAGTGTTCACAGAAATGAATGAAGTGCTCCATAGTGTAAGTAAGGTCCAAAAGGGACCGAAATTTTAAAAGCTTGATATTTGTAACAAAGTCTGTGAGGAGCTAGAAAGAATATCAACATGAATATGTAAAATAAAACATGAGTCTGCTCAACCAGCGAGACGTAGAAGGTTCCCACACAGGTTAAATAAGTCAGCACGGACCAGCCGCGGACGATATAAAACTCCCACTGCTTACAATAGTATAATGCACACACCTGATCGCCGATCACGGCGAAACGGCAAGTTTATATAGGCCGGAGCGCCAGGCGTGGAATGTGCAGGAACAATGATAACGTCAGGGGGTGGCGGGAAGAGGAAAGGAAACGCACACACACAGTCGTGAGGCAGACAAGAGAACAGATGGATAGTAAACGTAGCAGTCCAATGTCACTAGCGATGAATATGCACGAGGTAAGAAAATATATCTGCGAATCAGTCCCCCAAGAAAGACTCAATGCGTGGAAACAGTACTACTCTACGAAATCAGAAAATGATTAGGAAACCTACAAAACCCAACGTGCCCAAGCAGCTAGGGTGTTCAGAACTGAGAAACGTAAATACGAAAAAACTCTTTGAAAAGATAGAACAAAACTTTAGGAAGAATGAAAGCAGAGAGTACTACAGAGCCTTCAAACGCAAACTCACTGGCTATAAACCACCATCTCTATGCTTTGAGCGAAAGGATGGCACACTGGCGACATCAAATGAAGAAAATTGCAGCATTCAAGAATTTACTTGATTGCTCTAAACCTCAAAGCGCCATTGAGACCAGGGAACCCTTACTCAGGTACCCAGATTCCAGACCACCCGACAGAGATGAAATCGAGCGCACATTGCCCGTCTCAAAAATAACAAAGAGCCGGGGGAAGACTCAGTAGTAGCAGAACTATGGAAATATGCCCCAGAGGAATCACTTGATATCTTGCAAAAGCAAATAGAAGAAATTTGGAACAAGGAGACCCTACCCCAAGATTGGAAAATAGCTTTGATCCATCCATTACACAAAAAAGGCAGCATGAAGAACATTAACAACTACAGAGGAATATCTTTGCTACTCGTGACTTAAAAAATTCTATCACTTGCCATCCTGGAGCGTTTGGAAGCACAAGTCGAACATCAAATAGGTGAATACCAAGGAGGGTTCAGAAAAGGTCGCTCAACAGCTGAACAGATCCAAAATCTCAAAACGATCATCAGATATTGTACACTAAGGTCCAAGCAGTATGTGTCTGTCTTTGTGGACTTTAAGAAAGCGTATGACTCCATTGACCGGGTAGTCCTGCTAAACATCTTAAATGAATTTGGAGTTGATTTGAAACTGCTGGCATTAATTAGAGCCACCCTGACCGATACAAAATCCAAGGTGAAGTTCCACGGATGTCTCTCGCATTCCTTTGACATCAAAACAGGAGTCCGACAAGGTGATGGACTATCCCCGATACTCTTCAACTGTGTTCTTGAAAAGATCATCAGAACCTGGTGGGTGAGATTACAGGAAACCAACTACAGTCCATTGAGAATAGGAACCAAATTCAAGGGGATCGCAACAGACTGCTTAGCATTTGCCGATGATATTGCTGTTCTCTCAAACGACATAGAAACCGCTAGAGCTCAAGTTGAAATTTTAAAGGAAATTGCCGAACAAACTGGTTTGCAGATATCGTTTGAGAAAACAGAAGTAATGACTAACATCAAAGAGGCTCCACCAAAACTCCATACAAAATACGGGGACATCACCCGAGTAGAGAAATTCAAATACCTGGGTGAGATCATCATGAAAAATGGACTGGACAAAGAAGCACTTCAGGAGCGAGTACGCAAACTGGAAATAGCCTACCAAACATCCCGCACAATCTACAACAAAAATGCCTTTCCCAAAACAAAATACGTCACTATGAAACAGTTCTGAAGCCAGTAGTTCTATATGCAGCCGAAACCCTGTCTCTAAATGCCACAAAGGACACCTTGAAGAACTGGAGAAAAGAGAACGCAAAATTGTGAGAGGAATCTTGGGATCAAAGTACAGAAATGGAATCCATCAAAAGAGATCCAACAAGGAAGTCTACAGCAAAATAGAGAAAATTACCGACACAATCAGAAAAAGACGGGCACGATTTTACGGTCATCTGAAAAGAATGGACGGAATAAAGTTAACTAAAGAAATCTTTCAGTTTTTTTATTCAAACCCCAAAACCACAATTCCCTGGTTTAGAAATACCAAAGAAGACCTGCAAATGCTACATATCTCCGCTGAAGACGCCCTTAACAGAGATCTCTTCCGCAAGAAAATATTGACGAACGGGCTAAACCGCGACGAGCAGCCGAAGAGAAGACAAGGTGCCCCTTGGACAGAGGAGTGTAAGCAGGCCCACTCACAAAGAATGAGGGAAGCCAAGTTCAGTGTCAAATGCAACAAGACTTAACGTGGTCCTTGATGGCCCCAGCGAATTTTATATATATATCTATCTATCTATCTATCTATCTATCTATCTATCAGGAGCACGTTACAATAATCATCCCAATTTTCAAGAAAGACGAAAAAATGTATTTAAGAACTACAGAAGAATTACTCTGACATCCCATGTTGCTAAGATAATGGAGAGGATACTGGAAAGTAGGATAAGGTTGCAGGTTGAAATTCAGATACAGGAAAATCAGTTAGGTTTCAGAAGTGGAAAGTCAACAATAGAGCCCATTTTCATTATGAGACAACTAATGGAAAAGCAATGGGAGTATGGGAATGATATGATGATGACATTCAATGACACTGAAAAGGCATATGACAATGTCCCCAGAACTAATGTTTGGGACAGTCTGACGCAAAAAGGAATTGGACAGGGATTAATAAAAACGATCATGGCAATGTACAAGGAATGCTGTAGTTGCGTGCAAACAACAGTTGGCGGGACAAGTTGGTTCAAAATCAATAGTGGGCTGAGACAGGGAGGTGTTCTATCGGCAATCCTGTTTATAATAGTAATGGATGACATCATGAGAACAGTAAGAGCAGCATATGGAGGAAGAGAGATGAACATGTTATTTGCAGATGATATTGTAATTTCGGGAGAAGAGGACATGAATGTTCAGGAACAGTTAGATGTGGTGAATGGGAAGATCGAAGAATGTGGATTGTTATGACTAGAGGGGAGAAAGAAGGGAAAGGTCAGGTTAGTCTTGGAGACAAGCCCCTGGAAATAGTGGAGATGTTCAAATACCTGGGGACTGAATTAATGGAGAATGCTGGACTGGATGCTGAAATTAGTAAGAGGATTCAAGCTGGAAGCTGTTGCTATCATAGTGTAAGGAACATGTTATGGGACAAAGATGTGTCAATGGAAACAAAGGAAACTATGTACAAGATGTATTACGTACCCATTAGAACTTAAAACTTGGTCAATGACAAAGAAGGATAAGAGTCAAATATAGACAGCCAAAATGAAGTTCTTGAGGAGTATGATACAAAAGAGTAGAAACAAAATAAGGAATGAGAAAATCCAGGAAGTGGAGTGGAAAAAATGAATGATAGAATAGAGAAGAGCCGATTAAGATGGTTTGGGCACATAAAGCGAATGAGTGATGAAAGAACGTCAAAAAAGGTGATGGAAATGCAAATGCAAGGAAGCAGAGGCCACGGATGACCACGATTGAGATGGAAGGACACAATCCAATGCAGTATTAGAGAAAGAAACCTGGACTAGGACACAGTGTTGGAGGAGGAGTGGTGGAAAAACCAAAGAAAGTGGAGAGGAACCATGTTTATCTCTACCTGCCTACAGCTGGATAATGGGAAATGATGATGATGATGATGATGATGATGATGATGATGATGATGATGATGAATGGAACCACATGAACTAAATGGGGATTATGTGTACTCCAATACCGATTGTTCTGTGACGCAACATGTCCTCGTAGATGAAACCATGTCTCATCAGAAAAAAATTATTAAACGAGGATCCACACTACCATCCACAACACTTTATAACATCCAATTACAAAACTGAACTCGTTTTTCGTCGTCTCTATGCCTTAATTAATGCACGACATGCACTCTATATGGTTTTAATTTTAGAAGCCTAGTGGCAGTGGAAACGGATGTTTCTGAAATACTAACTTCCTGTGAAACACGTCTTAGAGATTTATTCGGAGAGAGTGTGAATGATGCACTGATTTCACCAATTTTGTCCTCTGTCAATACTCTTCGTTTTTGCTTAGGAACTGAAGCATTTAGCAATCCTCTTGTCCTCAGTTTGTTAACAAAACGTCTAACAGTTTCTCTACCCGGAACTGGAGCACCAGGATATTTCATTGCAAATTATCTGCGCACCTCTCTGCATGAATCTGTTTTTACATATGTATCAAACATGAAAACGCTCTGTTCAAGCGGGTATTTAGCCTGTTGCATTTTAACCACTGCCATTACACATGCACTGCACAGCTGGCTGGCTTACAACTGCCGCTTTCTCAACTTTGACTGGCACTTATCAAGCCCACCCATAAGCAAACGCAGTGTATATACAGCCTCATCCATAGAGTTTATTCCTAACTTAGCCTTTATCTCCGCATTCCAAGTACCCTTCTGCCATTCTTCCCATATTTTTGTACCATAAATCATCCTCCCTACTTTCATGTCCGTTACTTCCAAATGAAGAATGAAGTGATGGACTTCATACAATACAAGTGTATGCACCACAGATGGGAAACAGGGAAGAAGATATTGAAAGATATTGAAGGAGAGAAATTTCAGGTGTGGAAGTGGTTATTATGGGAGATCTGAATGCACAGGTTGGAAACGTGAGACAAGGAAGAAGTCACTGGATCATATGGGTATGGGAAAAAGAATCGTGAAGGAGAGGAACTAGTGGATTTTTGTAAAAGGAATGGACTTATAGTGGGGAATACATGGTTTTGAAAGAAAACCAGCAGGAAAATTACGAGATATGGGTGGGGTGACAGAAGAACAAAATCAGTAATTGACTACTTTTTGGTGGAAAGGACAAATCACAGGAAGTTGATGGATGTGACAGCTTTAGGAGGAGAAGCATTTGATGGGGACCAGAGAGTTGTGGTGGCAAAATTGTTGTTGTTTGAGTCATCAGTCCATAGACTGGTTTGATGTAGCTCTGGCAAAATTATGGTTGGGAAAAATGGAAAAACTAAGAGAGATAAGAGAAACCAAAATAAAAGTATGGAAATTGTAAGACAAAATTGTACAGGGAGATTTTCAGAAGAGATCGAAGCAACAAATCCCAGTTACTGAAGTGGAAAATGTGGAAGAGGAGTGGGCCAATTTTAAAAAGGCATTTGTTAGTGCAGCAGAGAGTGCTTGTGGCAGGATATCTATAAGAGTGAAAGAAAAGGAGACACCGTGGTGGAACAAGGAAGTGAAGAAAGTGGTGAAAAAAAAAAGAAGACAGCCTCGTGAGAATGGAACCGAGATAAAATAGAAGAAATCAAAAGGAAGTATCACAACAGCAAACGGAGAGTAAGAAGGTGGGGAGAAGGAAAGAAGGGGAGTTGGAAAGAATTTACACAAAAAATGGAAGTTGAATGTACGTGGCATTGGATCATAAGGATATGGGAAAAAGAATCGTGAAGGAGAGGAACTAGTGAATTTTTGTAAAAGGAATGGACTTATAGTGGGGAATACATGGTATTGAAAGAAAACCAGCAGGAAAATTACAAGATATGCTGTATGGACTTATAAGAAGTAAGAGGACAGAAAGAGTCATCACAAAGCTAGCAAGAAAGGAAGATGGGGAATTGTTAACACACCCAGAAGAGATAAAAGAGATGGAAGGAGTATTTTGATAAGTTATTTAATGTGAACAACTGTACAGGGGAGATAGAAGCAATACAGTGTGAGGACTCAACAACAGGAGGATATAACAATACTGGAGGTGGAGTTAGCAGTA